>NC_058080.1:505839255-506010096 GCF_014858855.1 Bufo gargarizans | reverse complement strand
TATTACAATGATACAGTTTCATGCTTCTGTAATTCAACCAGGAAATTATTTATTTTCTATTGTTGATGACCAGATATTCTTCTAAAATGATGTTGATGGTACACATTTTTACTCTTTTATAGGTGTGGAATTATCCAGAATAATTTGGTTTAAAGGGTTTGTATAGCCTGTCATTAAGAGATGAAGTGTACTTACCTAGCATATCCAGAGCCATTGCCCTGGTTCTCCTGGCATGGCGGCAGCAGTGATGTCATATGAACAACAGGTGAACAACAAAGCCAATCACTGGTGCAACGCTGAGCCTAGTGATTGGCTGCAGTCGTCACATGTCATGGTGTCACCACTGCAGCTGCGTAAACAGAGGCCAGCCAGAAAAAAACTGAGCGATGACTCTGGATCCACTAGGTAAATGCTTCATATTTCTATTTCCCCCCCCTTAATGAATTACTAGTGCTTAAAGCGGCTCATCACCAAGATCAAACCTAGTAAACCAGACATATAGCCTGGTAGAGTTGATCCACCTGAGTAAAACAATACTTGTCTTTTATTTGTGGGTTCAGGCATTTTGGAGAAATGTACACTTTTATTATTATGCAAATGAGGCTTTGGAGCACCAGGAGGTGTGCTTATGTGGTTTGAGCACCACTCCAGCGATGCTCCTGGTGCTTAATACAGACGCCTCCATTTAGATTGACAGCACTAGTCTGGAGCTGATTTCTTAGACCAAAGTAACGTAATTAAAGCTTCACTCCAAACCCAAATAGGGTATAGTTCATTTCAGAAAAACTCTGCTTGGTACCTGGTAATGGCCCATGAGGTGAGTGGTGCATGCGGATGGGGACAAAGGCTAAATGATTGACAAGCTGGGGAAGGTATATTGCTTTGCCCTATGGTATTGCTGGCCCTCCTACTTCTGTTGTCCCAGCCTGACCATAGTGCAGCACAAAATACTGCCATCTGCTGAACAGTATTGAACTGTATAGCTGTTCTGAGGACGTCAATACAGTTGAATTCAGGAAGACACCTGTGGCTGCTGCCCAGGTGAGTAAGGGAGAATTAGATCATTATGTACCTATCTTGTGGCTGTGAGGAGGGCTTGACTGGCCCTCCTAGACATCGGGCCACTGGGAAATTTCCCTGTAGGGTCTATGGCCAATCCACCCCTGCAGGAGACTGTCCCTCTTTTCAGCCATATTCACGTGGTGAGAAACTCTTGCAATGTCAGAATGGTATGTGTAACGCCCCAGAGTGGCATTACCACTTCTGCACCCGACTGCTGTCTTTATTGGTTAACCTCATGTCATCATGTGTATTTATGCCAGGTCGTAAACACTGTGCATATATATTTCTTGTAAATGTTCTTGTTCATGTAATATACCTGGTTCACCAGAAGGTGGCAGCAAGCATGGCAGAGCTATAGTTAAAGAGAATGGAATCCTTCTTTCCATTCTAACCCTCTCTCTAAGGAGGGAAGGGACTAGTTAGTTAGAGATCAGTTCAGCTTACCCCCTCCTAGGGGTTAGGTGTGCTGCAGGTGCACGTCCCTGCTGGACGTGCCTTGTGTAAGCCAGAACACCTTCAGCTCTGCTGGATGTGGAGGCTACAGCTTGGAGCCTCTGAAGCCAGGAGCAGAGTTCCCTGGATTAAGCTCGAGTCAGACTACAAAAAGAGTAGTTGCAGGGGGAAGGCGCCAGTCGCAATTTTGGCATCACAAACAGGATCTGAACAGGATAAATCTGTGTGTCCTTGGATTATACTGCCTATAGGATTGATCAAAACCCCCCATTAAAAATTACTTTGTTGAATTTGATGCAGAGCCACAGGCACAAAACGCTGTGTGTCGGCGTCCGAAGGGTTAATCAGCCATCTTTTACTTTGATGGCGCAGCTTATTCTTGCAAAGTCAGAGCAGGAAAGTAAAGGACCATCTAGAGCACGAAAATCCAGCCCTGCCCACAGGGGACGACACCCTAGTAAAGAAAAGGGAAGTGGTGACTCCTCCCCAAAAGCCCCTCCTTTTTCACCAGTTGGGAGAAAAGACAAGATAATGGTGCCGAAGCCTAACTAGACGAGATGGTTTATGGGACTAACCTGCCCGACCTGTGCAGCGACCTACAGGAGATCCAGGTGTTGCAGATAGTCCGGAGACCCAATCCAGTGTCTGGAGCTTCCCCTGTGTCGGCTGGCACGTCAGAGGCGGCAGGAGTTACCACTCCGCTGCCCAGGAAGAGAGAGGCCTACGACACCCTGAATACTATAGTGCCCCAGAAAGTCACAGCCTACACCACCAACACCTGGGACTACCGCAGGGCCATTGAGAACTGGGTGGTCGGTTGTTGGACCATTCTTTGCCCCACGGTCCAGTAATGGAGAGAAGGACTGGGACCGTGGTCTGGTTTTTGGTAGAAAGAGGTACAGGATTTATTCAAGATGATGAGACCGTGACAAAGCTTTTTGTCAACCGCCGCTCCGTAAAACGTCCTTATTTACCGCAGGCCCAGCCCAGCCTGTACAAAGTGGAACAACCCAATGGTGTCTTCAAAATCGGAATCTTCTTGCTAAGCCCCTTGTTCAAGTGTCAGCACCGGAGTGCTGGCCGGAGGACACAGCAGCAGCTGGACATGTGAGATGCCTGCAGGAGACCGCAGGGGGAGTGCTACGTTTTGGTGACAAACCCCAACTGGAGCCAGAGCCTCTCATCCCAGGACTGCCTACACCCCCAACAACCATTCAGCATTTGGGAAGTGTGTCCAGTGCCTCCTGTTTGTTTAGCTCCACAGTGATGGCGTACCAACTGCCTTGGAAGTCGGAGCCACTGATGAGGAGGGTCATACCAGGATTGTCCTTGAAACTACCTAGAGAAGAGGACTAACTACCAGCCCCTATGCAGCCAGAGGTACTGGACCCTCTCATGATGGCAGGAGCATTCGTCCCTGTGAAGCAGAAAGTCACGGCGGCGATGAGAAGTGTGACAACACAGACCTTACCAAGAGCCGATAGAAGGTATCACCAGAACACCACGGTTGCCGCAAGAATGGACTATAATAGGCAGGACCAACCTCTCATCCAACTCAGCAGCAGTAGCGAGGATAATCTGAGGTCCTTTCTCTGAGAAGAGCCTCTCTTCATTCAGCATCTTCATTTAAAGAAATACTAAGGACAACTGGGAGCCACGGTGTGGACTGTTCCTGAAGGGTGAGGCCCTTTCTTTTTGTCCTTACCCGGATGGTCACGTTTAGTTTGGACTCCCCCCATCTTCATCTACCTCCAAGTTGCGCTCAACAGTGCCCACTCCTTTTTTCCCCCTTTTCAGGTTATTTGGGAGCCCCTTTTGCTAAAAGGGTTCTCATGACCTGTGCTGCTATTTTGCATCTTACTGTATGTGGATTACAAATTACATTGTTGCTTTATGCAGATTACAAATTACTTTACTACCTCATTTGGATTACAAATAGTGACGTTACTGTTTCCCGTGGATATAATAGATAGTAATACCTCCAAAAATAGTTATTATTTTACATTCCCAATATGCCTACTTCATGTTTGGATCATTTCGGGAATTACATTTTATTTTTTTAGGATGTTACAAGGCTTAGAAGTTTAGAAGCAAATCTTGAAATTTTTCCAAAATTTTCAAAAACCCACTTTTTAAGGACCAGTTCAGGTCTGAAGTTGAATGAATGTCGTTAACCCTTTAGGTGTTCCACAAGAGTTATTGGCAAATGGAGATGAAATTTAAGAATTAAATTCTTTTGACTAATTTTCCATTTTAATCCATTTTTTTTCCAGTAACAAAGCAAGGGGTAACAGCTAAACAAAACTCTATTTATTGCCCTGATTCTGTAGTTTACAGAAACACCCCATATGTGGCCGTAAACTACTGTACTGGCACACGGTAGGGCGTAGAGGGAAAGGTGTGCCGTGCGGTTTTTGGAAGGCAGATTTTGCAGGACTGGTTTATTTACACCATGTCCCATTTGAAGCCCCTCTGATGCACCCCTAGAGTAGAAACTCCATAAAAGTGACCCCATCTAACGAACTACACCCCTCAAGGTATTCAAAACTGATTTTTAACATTGTTAACTCTTTAGGTGTTCCACAAGAGTTATCGGCAAATGGAGATGAAGTTTAAGAATTTAAATATTTGGGCTAATTTTCCATTTTAGTAAATTTTTTCCAGTAACAAAGCAAGGGTTAACAGCCAAACAAAACTCAATATTTATTGCCCTGATTCTGTAGTTTACAGAAACACCCCATATGTGGCCGTAAACTACTGTACTGGCACACGGTAGGGCGTGGAGGGAAAGGTGCGCCGTGTGATTTTTGGAAGGCAGATTTTGCTGGACTGGTTTATTTACACCATGTCCCATTTGAAGACCCCGTGATGCACCCCTAGAGTAGAAACTCCATAAAAGTGACCCCAGTTTGGAAACTACGGGATAAAGTGTCAGTTTTGTTGGGACTACTTTTAGGGTACATATGATTTTTGGTTTATCTATATTACATTTTTTTGAGGCAAGGTTACCAGAAATAGAAATTCTGAAATTTCATCTCCATTTGCCATAAACTCTTGTGGAACACCTAAAGGGTTAACGACATTTGTAAAAATCAGTTTTGAATACCTTGAGGGGTGTAGTTTCTTAGATGGGGTCACTATTATGGAGTTTCTACTTTAGGGGTGCATCAGGGGTTCTTTAAATGGGACATGGTGCCCAAAAAAAAAGGCCATCAAAATCTGCCTTCCAGAAACCATACGGCGTTCCTTTCCTTCTGAGCCCTGCTGTTTGGTCGTACAGCAGTTCACAACCACATATGTGGTGTTTCTGTAAACTGCAGAATTAGGGTAATAAATATTAAGTTTTGTTTGACTGTTAACCTTTGCTTTGTTACCGGAAAAAAAACGGTTTGAAATGGAAAATATGCCAAAAAATAGCTGTTTTGGCACGGTTTTTATTTTATTTTTTTGACCGTGTTCTTCTGAGGGGTTAGGTCATGGGGTATTTTTATAGAGCAGATTCTTACGGACGCGGCGATACCTAATATGTAGAGTTTACACTATATTATCCTTTTATAAACAAAAAAAAACATTTTAGTATCTCCATAGTCTAAGAGTCCGTTTTTTTTTGTTTTTAGCCGATTATCTTAGGTAGGGGCTCATTTGATGAGAGGACGGAGGACGGTTTTATTGGCACTATTTTGGGGGGCATATGATTTTTTGATCGCTTGCTATTACACTATTTGTGATGTAAGGTGACCCCAAAAATATATATATTTTTTTTTTTTACTGTGTTCATCTGAAGGGTTAGGTCATGGGGTATTTTTATAGAGAAGATTCTTATGGACACAGCGATACCTAATATGTCTACTTTTTTTTAATGTATTTAGGTTTTACACTATATTATCCTTTTATAAAAAAAAAAAAAACATTTTAGTATCTCCATAGTCTAAGAGTCCGTTTTTTTAAAGTTTTTAGCCAATTATCTTAGGTAGGGGCTTATTTTTTGCGGGATGAGAGGACTGTTTTATTGGCACAATTTTGGGGGGCATATGACTTTTCAATCGCTTGCTATTACACTATTTGTGATGTAAGGTGACAAAAAAATATTTTTTTTGCACCGTTTTATTTTAATTTTTTGACCGTGTTCATCTGAGGGGTTAGGTCATGGGGTATTTTTATAGAGAAGATTCTTACGGACGCGGCGATACCTAATATTTTAGTTTTACAAAATAATATAAATAAAAAAAAGTTTTTGTTTTAGTGTCTCAAGTCTGAGAACCATAGTTTTTTTTTTCTGATTGTCAGTGGCTAAATTGGGGAAGGGTAATATAAATTTAGTACTCCATGGAAGTGTGGTACTCCCTGAAGCAACCAATAATGCAGAGGCCCGGATGATCGGGGCACGTGTTACACTAAGTGGTGGTGTCCTTCCGTATCCCCCTCCTGTGACACACTCTGCACCTTTTTTGGGTCCGTCCCTTCTTTCCAGTATAGGGGACCACACCTGGAAAGTGTTGGCCAGGGACGATCCAGGCGCCTCCAGTTCCCGATGTACTCCGGTCTGCTCTTTCCCGGTCAGAAAAGAACAGGTCCTTGAGGACTGCCTCATAGAACTAGAAGACAGTTGCAGAGCAGCACAAATGGACCCCCTGACCAATCCGGAATGCACCAGCCGCGATAGGACCACCGATCCACAGCAGTCCCACAGACAATAGTAGAAAGTAGAAAGGTTCACAGCAGCATATCCGGTGTGACTATTTATTGGGAACCAAGAGTGCACACACAAAAAGATACAACGTTTCGGCTACGCAGTAGCCTTTATCAAGTATACAGATACAAGAAAGTGAGCAATCATATATACACCAGAGTGGCCACTCATGTGACATAGTGTAGCCAGGAATATTTTTGTTCATCCATACAGTGGCAAGAAATTCAACATTGCAGAATATTATACGTGCCATCTAGATTTGTCATCTACATGATCGTTTGCCCCTGCAGTTTGATCTACGTGGGTGAAACGACCATGGAAATTAGGGAGCGCATTAACAAACACAAAAGCACTATAAGGAAAAAAATGATGGACAAGCCGGTGGCTAAACATTTTATTGATTGTGGACACTGTCAGCCAACTGAGATTCCGGGTCATCGATTCTGTTCAGGTCCCTAAGAGAGGAGGGGATAGGGAGCGCATGTTGAGGAAGAAAGAGTTGAAATGGATTTTCACATTACAATCCCTACAACCCCAGGGACTCAACATTGAATTTAATGTAAACAGTGTAGATAGGTAGAATATTTTCATTTACTGTTGTACAATTCGGTATATAATGTTTTTACATGGTGCTTTAAGGTATATTTCTTACACTCTTCTTTTGCACTTTTATTATCTGTCCCCTCGGGTTACAGTTTTTTAGGGTCACTAGCTCCATACTATATGCCGGCACTCATTGTCCCATCCATTGCCTTCTCTTTTTTTCTCCTAAGCCGATGTCTAGTGACAATTAGATTGTCATTTGGTCTCCGTGAGATATGTAGTGGCAATAACTTATATCTGAAATCTATTATATAAGCTATTTATTCTTCCATTATATGAGGGATATGAGTGAGACATATTTTTGGTCCCAATCTAGACATTAGGGGTGTTATACAATGGATATTCTTGAGGCCGATTTACATTTTTTTTATATCTAGGTGGATCTAGGACCTTTCGCCGGTCAGGTGACGATCACATGGGCTGATGATGCGCTCTGCATGTGACTTTGCTCATTGGTTGTATGTGCTGTAGTCACAGAGAGAGGTGTGGCCGCATTGTTGATGCTCGTGACGGCGGCCCGCCCATATTGAAACATGATGATGTCACTGACATGCGCAATAGGTCTGTTGAGACGCCAACTTGGGGAAGTGACATGGCTGAGGCATTTGGATGATTTTCAATGAGGATCGGGTACACAGCTTTTATTTATTATTAGTCTGATTGGAGCTCAGGCCATTTTAATTATTACACATGTGTTGATGAGATTGAGCTTTTAGCTGATTGGCTACACTATGTCACATGAGTGGCCACTCTGGTGTATATATGATTGCTCACTTTTACTTGATAAAGGCTACTGCGTAGCCGAAACGTCGTATCTTTTTGTGTGTGCAATAAATAGTCACACCGGATATGCTGCTGTGAACCTTTCTACTTTCTACTATTGCCTCATAGAACTGGAGGAATTTCCCTGTGTTGCCAGCGCTCCGGGACAACACAAAAAGTTGTACAAGGCAACCTGTACCAAGTGGACCGCAACTTTTTTGTACCATGGCCAGGTTTTGTGCATGGCATTATATGGCTCGAGGACTTGATCAGAAAGATCAACTCCTCCCATATACCCATTGTAGTCGATGATACAATCGGGCTTGAGGATCGTTGCCGCGGTAGCTTGCACAAGGACAGGGGTGATGCCGTTACCGTGAATTGTGGACAGTACAAGGACATCCATCTTGTCCTTATATCTGACCAGCAACAGGTTTCTACTGGTAAGGTCACAGGCTCACCCCTGGGGATAGGTACCTGGAGGAGGTGGGTAGAGAGGCCGCATTGATTTTTCCGCACGGTCCCACAAGCAGACGTGGATCTGGCGGCGAAGGACTGGAACAAGGGGATACTAGTATAGAAGTTATCCACGTACAGGTGGTAACCCTTATCTAGCAGTGGGTGCATAAGGTCCCACACAAGTTTCCCGCTAACAGCCAGAGTGCAGGGACATTCTGGGAGTTGAATACAGGAATCTCACCCCTCGTACACACAAAACTTGTAAGTGTACCCTGAGGTACTCTCACAAAGTTTGTACAGCTTCACGCCATACCTCGCCCCCTTAGAGGGAACATACTGGTGGAAAATGAGTCTCCCCTTGAAAGCAATGAGAGACTCATCAACCGCGACCTCCCTTCCAGGTACAGTGCTGCCCATAATTATTCATACCCCTGGAAAATTTTGACTTAAAGTTACTTTTATTCAACCAGCAAGTAAATAAGGCACACAAAAGCTTGCTTTGTCTTTGCAAAAGCTCATCTGGACAAAGAAGAAGACTTCTGGTCTTCTGTGTTATGGTCAGATGGAACAAAAATTGAATTGTTTGGTCACAATGATGTTTCCTTCATTTGGCGTAAAAAAGGAGAAGCCTTCAACCCAAAGAACACCATCCCCACTGTCAAACATGGTGGTGGGAACCTAATGCTTTGGGGGTGTTTTTCAACCAATGGAACAGGGAACCTAACCACAGTAAACGGCACCATGAAAAAAGAGCAATACATGATGATTCTCAACGACAACATCAGGCAGTCTGCAGACAAACTTGGCCTTGGGCACCAGTGGACATTTCAGCATGACAATGACCCAAAACACACAGCAAAAGTGGTGAAGAAATGGTTAGCAGACAACAACATTAACGTTTTGGAGTGGCCCAGCCAGAGTCCAGATTGAATCCAATTGAGAATCTGTGGAGGGAGCTAAAGATCAGGGTGATGGCAAGAAGACCCTCCAACCTGAAAGATTTGGAGCTCATTGCTAAAGATGAATGGGCACAAATACCTGTGGAGACATGCAAAAAGCTGGTCTGCAATTATAGGAAGTGTTTGATTGCTTTGATTATTGAGAAGGGTATGAATAATTTTGGACTGGACACTTTTTGCTCAAATGTAAATAAAAGCTGAGAAATGTTTTTTTCCACAATAATGCCTCTTGTTCATCGTCTTATTATCTTTTGGGAGGCACCTATGTCATTTCCCGTCAAAAAAAATACTTGCTGGTTGAATAAAAGTAACTTTAAGTCAAAATTTGCCAGGTCATTGAATAATTATGGGCAGCACTGTACATAGGCCTCTAAAAATTTGGCCCCAAAGTGATCGATGACCGGCCTAATTTTGTACAGGCGGTCATAGGCAGGATCACCTTGGGGGGGAAATGCTGCATTATCTGCATAATGCAGGCATTTCCGGATGGCCTCAAACCGGGAGCATGTCATGGCCGTACTGTAAAGTGGGGTCTGGTAGAGGACGTCCCCACTCCAGTAATGCCTGACACTAGGTTTTTTGACTAGACCCATGTGCAGCACGAGGCCCCAAAACATCCTCATCTCGGCTGCACTGATCGTAGTCCAGCCCTACCCAAAAAGGAGCCCGGGTGTTGAGCAACAAACTGTTGGGCGTACCGGTTCGTTTGTTCCACCATCAGATTTACAAAGTGGTCACTGAAAAAAAGACTAAAGTAGTCGTATTCAGTGAAGCCCACTGTGGAAATCTGGATTCCTGGTTGGCCTACAAAATCAGGAATCGCTGGCTCAAAATGCTCTGGGGTATACCATGCAAGTTTACCGGTAGGGGGCTCCGGTGGACTTAACCGGTGGGCCGGAAAACTAGTATGAGCCCCAGAGCTGCTCGTACTAGTGTGGGCCACAGGGTCCCTAGCATGGCGGTTCCCTTGCTCCGCCTGGCGGTGTCTCTGCTGCCTTGGGGGCTCATCATCATCGCTAGATGATGAGGAGGGCGCGGATGACAAAAGGAAAGTGGGGTCACCCTTGTCCTCACTGGGGCTCTCGGACACGGAGGCAAGCTGGGCATATAGCAGACAAAAAAAAAACTAAATAAAAAGAGGCCAAAAAATGTTAAAAAAATAAAAAATAATTCTAACTCGCTGATTAACCGTCCGGAGTTGATCAGCGGGGGGTGTGCGATGCGCTAACAGTGGGCGGACGCTAAGAGTGCCGGCCACAGTCAGCGTACGCAGGAAAAAAATAAAATAAACTGGTTGCGCGCCCAAAAAAGTTGTGGGGGGGGGGCAAGCTGCAGCACCCCTTGGGGGTCTAGGGTCACACAGCTGTGGACCCCAGACACCTGATTTAGGGTGATGCAACCAAAAACTTTTTTTTTTTTATAAACTTTCCCTCAATATCCCTGCCTAACCTAACCTGTCCCTAAATACCTTTTAGTGAAGGTGAAGGGGGTGCTGGGCATAGATGGGGGTGCTGGGGTGCCAACTCCCGGACACAAAAGGAGGAGGAGAGGCGCGCTGCAATAATCTGAACTGCCCGCCCCTGCAGCCAATCAGAGCCGATCCTGAGAGGTGATGTCACCATCACCTCTCAGGATCGCAGGATGGTGATTGGTGGTGTATTATCACACCACCGATCACCATCCTGTTCCGGGTCCCCAGAGACTCGAATAACCCGGAAACGCAGCAAACCACAGGCCTGAAATGACCTGCGGTTTGCTGCGATCGCCGAGATGGGGGGGTCACAGGACCCCCCCGTGTGCGCATTGTCCCAGGGTGCCTGCTCAATGATTTCAGCAGGCACCCAGTTACGATCACCACCCGCCGCACGGCGGTGATCGGAACTGCACATGACGTACCGGTACGTCATGTGTCCTTAAGTACCGGGACATCATGCCGTGCCGTTACGTCATGTGTCCCCAACAGGCTAAGGAGTGACTTTAAAGTGAATTTATTGCACTATTGAAATGCCTTATCTATTTGCCTTATATACTGTATTTGCACTAATCTTTTTTGTTTCAACAACGTTTGAAGAATTGTGCCCATTGTATTTCTTTTCAGGTGCCGCAATGTGATGTGATATACACTTTAAATGGACTTTGGTATAATTATTTAGTTAGCGATATAGTAAACACCTTACTTTTCTAGATCATTATGGACTGCCTCTGAGGACGTCAGGTTACGTCACAAGCAAGTATAACATCGTCATTGCTCAACTGGACTGCCTCTGAGGACATTAATACTAATAGTTATTATGTTACCTTGTGTTAGCTAGATAGCCTAGGTATTATACTGTATTGTATAATTGCTACACAGGGGGAACCAAGTGGTAAGTCACAAGCAGATCTAACAACGTCAAGGGTAACCCGCTGCTAATGTGTTTGGAGAGAATAACCCTCCTGGAGGTATGGGAGAGCACTGCCTCCTCCTCCTAATTTTTGTATGCCCTTAGGTCTTGTGCATTTCCAAGCCAAGAAAAATGTTGTAGCTACCTGTTCAGACATCAAGGTGACGAAGCGTAAAGCATGATTAGACCTTGGTGCTAGGAAGGGAATACAGGATGAAGCCATCCTTCTATTTGCGGGTGTCTCATAGTATCGTGGAGTGATTACAGGACATGACACCCCCACGCTCCACATACGACTGTGGCCATGGGAAAACCGTGGTGAGACACCCTACTCATACAGGCAGGAATCTATTGGTAGCTGTGTCTATTAGTAGCTGTGTCTACATCTATATATGTGTGTAATAGTCCACAAGCTCGTGCAGCACTTTAACTTTTTCTTGGTACCCTTAGAGCACAAGCTGAGGGTGGCTTGGGTTTTAAGTAAGGGGGTATGTAGCACCCCAGAGTGGCATTACCACTTCTGCACCCCTACTGTCTTTATTGGTTAACCTCATGTCATCATGTGTATTTATGTCAGATCCTAAACACTGTGCATATTTATTTCTTGTAACTGTTCTTGTTCATGTAATTTACCTGGTTCACCAGAAGGTGGCAGCAAACATAAACATGGCAGAGCTACAGTTAAAGAGAATGGAACCCTTCTTTCCATTCTAACCCTCTCTCTAAGGAGGGAAGGGACTATTTAGTTAGAGATCAGTTCAGCTTACCCCCTCCTAGGGGTTAGGTGTGCAGCTGGTGCATGTCCCTGCTGGACGAGTCTTGTAGTGTTGAGCACGAATATTTGAGTAACAAATAGCAACTTTGAGAATTTGCGAATATTTCGAATATAGTGCTATATATTCGCTATATCGAATATTCGTGAATTTTAAACATCTGAAAACATGATCCTTCACTGCTTCTTGCTTGTGGGCCAATGAGTCATTGGCCCACAAGCAAATTATGCTGGAAGGAATAATTTTTTCATATTGAAAATTTTTTACGAATATTCTAAATAACGAATATATTCGCTATATTGCTATATATTAGTTTTTTAGAATATTCGTCATATTCTAAGACAAGAATATATAGCAATATAGCGAATAGTCATAAAATACACATATAGACTGCAATTAAGCTAATATAGTGCTATAGTTTTTTTTTTTTTTAAAGGGGTTGTTCGGGTTCAGAGCTGAACCCAGACATACCCTTATTTTCACCCAGACAGCCCCCCTGAGGCTAGCATGCTCTGATGCACTCCCTTGCCCTGCGCTAAATCGCGCAGGGCACAGGCTCTTTTGTTTTCAATAACACACAGTGTGTTCGGTGACGTCACCGGCTCTGAGGGGCGGGCTTTAGCTCTGCCCTAGCCGTTACTGGCTAGGGCAGAGCTAAATCCCGCCCATCAGTGCCGGTGACGTCACCGGGGTTCCTGCCAGCCCCATGGAGATCCCGAGTACGTCACCGGATCTCCAAAAAATGCCTTTGCCCTGCACAATTTAGTGCAGGGCAAAGGATAGCATCGGAGCATGAACTGCTCCGATGCTCATGTCAGGGGGGCTGCTGGGGTGAAAATGGAGGGATGTCCGGGCTCAGCTCTGAACCCGGACAACCCCTTTAATAGGGTGAATTTTTTCAAAATCTGAAGTTCAGAAAGAGACAAAAAAATTAGACTATAAAACAAAAAGATTATAGCACTATATTAGTGAAATTGCAGTCTATATATGTATTTTACGAATATTCGCTATATCGCTATATAGCGAATATTCGGAAAATACACATATAGACTGCAATTTAGCTAATATAGTGCTATAGTTTTTTTTTTTAAATAGGGTGAATTTTTTTCTAAATCTGAAGTTCAGAAAGAGACAAAAACAATTAGACTATAAAAAAAGATTATAGCACTACATTAGTGAAATTGCAGTCTATATGTGTATTTTACAAATATTCGCTAAATTGCTATAACTTAGTTTTTTTGAATATTCGTCATATTCTAAAACAAGAATATATAGCAATATAGCGAATATTCGTAAAATACACATACCATTAGCAAACCAAAAGGAAAGTTGCCTTATACAGTTAAAAATCGCAATACGCAAATAATTAAATTACATATTAATCGCGATAAATAGAATAATGACGAATATTCGATTTCAACTAATATAAGACAAATATTCAATCGAATATTCGCAAAATATCGTGAAATCGAATATGGCACCTCCCACTCATCACTAGTGTCTTGCATAAGCCAGCCAGAGCCCCTTCAGCTCTGCTGGATGTGGACACTACGGCTTGGAGCCTCTGAAGCCAGGAGCAGAGTTCCCTGGATTAAGCTAGAGTCAGACTACAAAAAGAGAAGTTGCAGCATGCAGCTAAAGCAAAGTTATTTAGTCAGCCTGTCAGCACAGTAGAGCCAGAGAGCAACAGATGTAGCAGAGTTGAGTTTATTTGCCTGCCAGAGTTAATGCTAAAGCCTGCTGGGAACGAAGACAATGCCTGAAACTGTTGGAGAAACGTTTATGCAAAGTAAAGCTGTTATTGAACTTCATGGCAAGGTCTGGACTCTATTTATTTCATCAGCCACTTCATCAACAACCCCCCTTTCATTGCTTCGAGGCTAATGCCTGGGGTCCAGCATATCCTGGTAGGAGCATCGTGACACGTGCACCAACATTACAAGGGACATTTAGGCCACCGTACACCACTCTGGCATTCCTACACCTGGGTACCATCCACAGTATCAAAGGGCGTCCTGTGCCCTTGTTGCTTCATTGCAACTGGCATCACAAAACAAGTTCTAGCACTCTTATAGGGCCCTGGGGGGAGGCGCCTGTCGCATATGCAACTACACGGCTTAATCTGTGATGTTCCAACTCACTGGAATTCAACATTGCACATGCTCAAGCATCTGTACCAGCAGCAGAAAGTGTTGAATGATTTGGTCATGCACCAGACCACCTTACCAGGGAGCATGTGTTGTTTCCAGGTCGGGCAGTTGCAGCTCATACTGTTCACGCTGCAGTTGTCCCTTATCACACTCATATGTATTTTTGAAGAGATGCTGACACTCATGCAATAGGTAGCCCTGTAGACGTGGCCCTAGCTGTTCCTTGGGAGGTATGTAGCCTCTGCTCTTCACTGCTGCAGCCACCGCTCTTCTCTGCTGATGTTAACTCCTCTTCAGCACCCAATCCGTCTCCCAGGTCCTGTGCAGCACACAATCGTCATTGTAATCCTCACCCTTCCTACCGTTTTTTTCAGACTGTGAGATATCATGGTAGACTCCTCCCCCTTTTCAGCATTTTCCCTGACTGCCACTGTTGCTGTCCCCACCCCCAATGCCATGGCTTTGGGTGCCATTATTACCACCACAATCAACACAAGTATGCATGGGCTCACCAGCCTCCTCCCCAACCTCCTGCTCAGGGCTGCCCAAATGGTGACGGCTCTCACACAAGTCGTCAACAGGGAGAGGTGAAGCAGGGGAGTAACAGGGGAAGGAGAGGTGGATTAATCGGGAAGCAGAGTTGAGGATAGGTTGGAGGGGTGCGAGAGTGCTAGATGGAAGGCCACAGAGGAGGAAGTTACAGTAGTATAGGCAGGAGATAATGGGGGCATGTACAAGCAAATACCTGGTTGAGGAATGCATGGATGCGGGAGATATTTTTTAGTTGGAGGCGGCAGGTGGTGGAAAGAGCAATCCACAATCTCATCCTCTTTCTCCTCAACTGTAATGTTGTGCCTTTTCGAACCAGCAGAGACAACTGCGGCCTACTACTACTACTACTAGTGGCTGGATAGTTGGTGCTACTACCCACATTCTGGCGCTGGGTCTGTGGCGCTGTGGGCCTCTCGGATAACGTTGTGCACTACCCTTTGTATTGGTATAGTAATCATGTATATATGCTGCTAGTTTGAATAAAATCAACGCCCCCCCCCCCCCCCCCCAAAAAAAAAGAAGAGTACAATAAAGGGAAATGGATTTAGATTTAGGCCTAAATTCGTTATCACTCCCCGATACTTTTGTGCGCTACCCTGTCTACCGAGCGGAGGCTGATGCTCGGGAGAAGGAGACCAGGGCCCTCTCCTTTGCTAGAGCCCTTGAAGAAGCGCTTGAGGAGCGAGATAAATTTGAGAGGCTGAACAGGCAACTCAGAGCAGAGATGGAAAATCTCACGAGCTTAAAAGATGACGTTGGGAATAACGTCTATGAGTTGGAGAAATCTAAGTGTGCTGTCGAGCAGCAGGTGGAAGTTGAGAAACCTGAAGAGGAGAGTCCTCTGAAAGACGTCAAGAGGTCTAAGCCAGAGCCTGTTAAGAATGGGACTGGAGATGGTGGCGCCGTGGTGCCGGCCGAGGCAGAGAAGAAGATGGAAGATGTATCTGCTGAACCAGTTGATGGGGCTGATGTGGATGCAGAAGACAAGAGATTCACGGCAGTGTGTGGCCAGGACATGGTCATGAAAGACATTTACTCTGCTGTCAATGCCCTCCAGATAGCCATAGAAACATAGAAACATAGAATGTGTCGGCAGATAAGAACCATTTGGCCCATCTAGTCTGCCCAATATATCAGAATCCTATGAATAGTCCCTGGCCCTATCTTATATGAAGGATAGCCTTATGCCTATCCCATGCATGCTTAAACTCCTTCACTGTATTTGCAGCTACCACTTCTGCAGGAAGGCTATTCCATGCATCCACTACTCTCTCAGTAAAGTAATACTTCCTTATATTACTTTTAAACCTTTGCCCCTCTAATTTAAAACTGTGTCCTCTTGTGGTAGTTTTTCTTCTTTTAAATATGCTCTCTTCCGTTACCGAGTTGATTCCCTTTATGTATTTAAAAGTTTCTATCATATCCCCTCTGTCTCTTCTTTCTTCCAAGCTATACATATTAAGGTCTTTTAACCTTTCCTGGTAAGTTTTATCCTGCAATCCATGTACTAGTTTAGTAGCTCTTCTCTGAACTTTCTCTAGAGTATCTATATCCTTCTGGAGATATGGCCTCCAGTACTGCGCACAATACTCCAAGTGAGGTCTCACCAGTGTTCTGTACAGCGGCATAAGCACTTCACTCTTTCTACTGCTTATACCTCTCCCTATACATCCAAGCATTCTGCTGGCATTTCGTGCTGCTCTATTACATTGTCTTCCCACCTTTAAGTCTTCTGAAATAATTACTCCTAAATCCCTTTCCTCAGATACTGAGGTCAGGACTGTGTCAAATATTCTATATTCTGCCCTTGGGTTTTTATGCCCCAGGTGCATTATCTTGCACTTATCCACATTAAATTTCAGTTGCCAGAGTTCTGACCATTCTTCTAGTTTTCCTAAATCCTTTTCCATTTGGCGTTTCCCTCCAGGAACATCAACCCTGTTACATATCTTTGTGTCATCAGCAAAAAGACAAACCTTACCATCGAGGCCTTTTGCAATATCACTTATGAAGATATTAAACAAAATTTGTCCCAGTACAGATCCCTGTGGAACCCCACTGGTAACATGACCTTGTTTTGAATGTTCTCCATTGACTACAACCCTCTGTTGTCTGTCACTCAGCCACTGCCTAATCCACTCCACTGGGAGTCCATGCTCAATGACTGCAGTTTATTGATAAGTCTTCTATGTGGGACAGTGTCAAAAGCCTTACTAAAATCTAGATATGCGATGTCTACTGCACCTCCACCGTCTATTATTTTAGTCACCCAGTCAAAAAACGTTGTCTTCTGGGGAAGAAATACAGGGAGACGGATGACCAGTATGAGGATCCTGTCTATTACAATGGACTGGCTCTTCTGAATCCTACCCGAATCCTACCCGAAAGGAGAACAATATCCTGGGTGAGCCTATGGAGAAAATACCAGAAGACGACGAGTCTATTGAAGACCCCAGTACCTCCAACCTTGATGAGAAAGAGGAGGAGGGGTTCAGATTGGAAGTATATGATGAGAAAGCTAACAAAGTGAATGAAGACTCCAAAGGAGACTCAAAGGCTGAAGAAGCTAAGACCGATAAGTTGGAGTGGGAGAAATCCTCAGATGTTCCAAAGACCAAGGATAAGGCTGAAGAGGGGTCTGCTGAAGTGTGGAGAGCCACTCAAGAAGCAGATACTCTGATAGTGAAGCCAAACCTGAGGTAACCCCTGTGGGTTCTAAAGAGAAAAGAGAAGTGCTATCTGGTAATAGAATAAAGAAACAAAGTGAGTGTGAACACCAGGTGACATTAGAGCGGCTGAAGGGTGGTTTAAAACTGACCAGCCAGATCTCCAACAAAAGGAGGAGGCGGAAGCTCCCCGTGAAAAACGCGGCTGTAAAGGTTGCAGAAGTTAAAGATTGGGGGCCTAAGAAGAATTCTAGAAAAGAAGCAAGCCAGAAAGCTAAGTTCTCCAGAGAGGAAGAGGCCCTTAGACACTGTAGTCTAGGTAGGAAGGCAGTGTTTATGACAAACCAAGCTCTGATGGCCTGGGTATGGCAAAATAAAGGGAAGCCTGCAACGCTGGCCATGTCTTCCAGGGGGAACATTAAGCCGGAAAATGGCAGTATAATGCGGATGCCCTATCATGAGCATCCGGTTGGTACATGTGTTCACCCCCACAGGTTTGAACAGAGGGGGGGGGGATATGTGTGTAAACATTGAGGTGGTGTTTGCACCAGGAGTGTGTCACCAAGGGGCCCGGCCTTGGTGGGCTAAAAGCCCTAGTCCAGGTGTCCACTAAAGTAGTTGGGGGAAGCCACATAGATAGTGTAGCTGGTTCAGCTATTTCATGGCGGGCTTTTACTGGGAACAGGCAATGTGTTGGGTGGGTGCCGGTTCCCCATGCACCATTTAATCTGGTTTCTGGAAGTGGGTGTGTCTCACTCTCACACTGGAGTGTTTTGTGACGCAGAGTCCTAGGTGAGGCTCTGTGTGAGTGGTCTCAGCCGGGTGGGCTGAGGGGCCATGAGGCTAGGCTATAGCCTGAACTTTGGGGGACGCGTTGGAGCCTGTAAAACAAGGATCACGAGGCCAGAGTCAGGAGGACTACTGGGCCACAATCCCCCAAAAGGTATTGAAGTGTCACAGTCTGGAGGTTGCTGGACTGAATGGCTGAGGAAAGCCGCATTTGTGTTCCATGTGTGAACAGGGCTCTCTAAGTGAGTCAGGGGTACGCTTATGTGTTTAGTTAGAACCTAGCCGGGCAAGGGTTTGTTATTTTGTGTGGATGTCACACGTGATAAGTTGAAGCTGCGACTTCATAACCTGTTTTGCTGAAATGTCCGGAATAAAACACGGGTTTGGACATTCTACCCTTGTAAGGTAAAGTAATTTGTGATGGCGACCCCCTAAAAGTAAAAGATCCCTTACAGGTCCTTACTTCTCTATGTACGCCACTGGTGGGAGGGCTTCTTAAAGAAAAACTCTCCATTCTTTGTAGATGGGAAAATGTGCAAAATCGCTAGTGTATCAAATACTAATTTTACTCACTGTATATATGCTGGTTTCATTAAATTGAATAAGTCCCAAAAAATAATTTAACCGTGTGGAAACTGAATAAACGGAAACATAAGATTTAGGCCTGACCCTTAATATCACATTAACACTTACAGGTAGTGTGTATTGGTGTATTGATCACCTACAGTTGCAAGACAAAGTATGTGAATCCTTTGGAATGATATGGATTTCTGCACAAATTGGTCATAAAATGTGTTCTGATCTTCATCTAAGTCACAACAATAGACAATCACAGTCTGCTTATAACTAATAACACACAAAGAATTAAATGTTACCATGTTTTTATTGAACACACCATGTAAACATTCACAGTGCAGGTGGAAAAAGTATGTGAACCCCTGACTAATGACATCTCCAAGAGCTAATTTGAGTGAGGTGTCAGCCAACTGGAGTCCAATCAATGAGATGAGATTGGAGGTGTTAGTTACAGCTGCCCTGCCTTATAAAAAAAACACACACCAGTTCTGGGTTTGCTTTTCACAAGAAGCATTGCCTGATGTGAATGATGCCTCGCACAGAAGAGCTCTCAGAAGACCTATGATTAAGAATTGTTGACTTGCATAAAGCTGGAAAGGGTTATAAAAGTATCTCCAAAAGCCTTGCTGTTCATCAGTCCACGGTAAGACAAATTGTCTATAAATGGAGAAAGTTCAGCACTGCTAGTACTCTCCCTAAGAGTGGCCGGCCTGTAAAGATGACTGCAAGAGCACAGCGCAGACTGCTCAGTGAGGTAAAGAAGAATCCTAGAGTGTCAGCTAAAGACTTACAAAAGTCTCTGGCATATGCTAACATCCCTGTTAGCGAATCTACGATACGTAAAACACTAAACAAGAATGGATTTAATGAGAGGATACCACAGAGGAAGCCACTGCTGTCCCCAAAAAAACATTTCTGCATGTTTACAGTTTGCACAAGAGCACCTGGATGTTCCACAGCAGTACTGGCAAAATATTCTGTGGACAGATGAAACCAAAGTTGAGTTGTTTGGAAGAAACACACAACACTATGTGTGGAGAAAAAGAGGCACAGGACACCAACCTCAAAACCTCATTTCAACTGTGAAGTATGGTGGTGGGGCCATCATGGTTTGGGACTGCTTTGCTACGTCAGGGCCTGGACGGATTGCTATCATCAAAGGAAAAATGAATTCCCAAGTTTATCAAGACATTTTGCAGGGGAACTTAAGGCCATCTGTCCACCAGCTCAACAGAAGATGGATGTTGCAACAGGACAACGACCCAAAGCATAGAAGTAAATCAACAACAGAATGGCTTAACCAGAAGAAAATACGCCTTTTGGAGTGGCCCAGTCAGAGTCCTGACCTCAAACTGATTGAGATGCTGTGGCATGACCTCAAGAAAGCGATTCACACCAGACATCCCAAGAATATTGCTGAACTGAAGCAGTTCTGTAAAGAGGAATGGTCAAGAATTACTCCTGACCGTTGTGCACGTCTGATCTGCAACTACAGGAAACGTTTGGTTGAAGTTATTGCTGCCAAAGGAGGTTCAACCAGTTATTAAATCCAAGGGTTCACATACTTTTTCCACCTGCACTGTGAATGTTTACATGGTGTGTTTAATAAAAACATGGTAACATTTAATTCTTTGTGTGTTATTAGTTTAAGCAGACTGTGATTGTCTAGTGTTGTGACTTAGATAAAGATCAGATCACATTTTAGGACCAATTTGTACAGAAATCCATATCATTTCAAAGGGTTCACATACTTTTTCTTGCAACTGTATATGCTGGTTTCAATAAATTCAATAGCTCCTCCCCCCCAACTTTTTTTAAAATTGAAACTGAACTGTGTATATGGAGATAATAAATGGATTTAGCCCTAATATTTCATTCTCAATCACTGATGTATACGGTTTTTCAAACTAAAACCTAAAAATTTTTTTTTTTTATTAAATATATGAAATGACTTGACACAGAGTTCTCACTAGTATTCTATATGCTATGCTAGATTTATGGTAGAACACGAGTTGGTACAGTTTTTGCTTATTCCACCCCCCAGAAAAAGGATTTCTGTGAAAATGGAAAAAAAATTATGTATTTTCTTGTAGGTAGCTGCTTTTGAGGTTTACAGCAGCTGCAGTTCTTCTAGCAGATACAACAGCCACAGCTCCTCACTCCTTCCTTCCTGGCTGTCAGCTTCCCTGCTTCATCTGAAACGAACCTGAAAATATTCAGATTCTTCTGCTGTCCGAAAAATAGCAGTCTGTCGTCCGAACCGGCTCGCTCATCCTTATTTAAAATCTGTTTTTATCATCTGTAGACTAATGTGTATGAATAAATTTACCTCCATAGGGATATAAGCTGCTAATTTTCAGCCCAACCTTGTTGGTCTTTCCCCATACACGTGTGATACCATGATCACATGTTAATTTTACACACACTATATTAAAATTAAAGTGCGTCTCCTCCCAAATAATATATGTGATCACCTATAATTGGGGCCATAAAGTTGCAACCTGAGTCAGCCATCTTAAAGGCTATAATGAACTATCTGTTCCCTGTTACCTAGTCACTGAGCTTGAACAAATATTTAGGAAAAAAACTTTCTGCTCTCTGAATACAATACATATTTTTATTAAAAAGCTGGAAGTACACTTTAAATTTCAGAGGAGCAACATAAAATTCCTGAGCCCAAATGCTCCTCACAAATGTCAGGCGCTGTTGGGTTTCTTCATGCTCCAGGTGCAACTGTATATTTTTCCCTATAATTATGACTCTGCAGTTATTTTTAATAGTGCTGAAGGGTGTGTCTTATATCTATGATATATCTAATATTTTTTATGTATAGCAAAAAAACTAAACTGTAGTCCTTTATACATTTTACATTTCTAGTGCTACCTTTTCTGTGTTTAAGTGGGAGTACATATTTTAAGAACACCAGGGTCTATTAAATGCAAACAGGATGTCTGGCGCACATATGGATTTTGTAAAACAGCGATACTTCCTCCTTAAATGATAACAAATGACTTAAAGTCATGAAAGTCAAGTGAAGTTTAGGTAAAAGGAAGGAAGAATGTAAAAAGCCATAATTTTAATTTTTATGTACTTAAAAGTTAGAAGACCACACAGAAGACCAGTTGATACTGGTACAAAAGTTCAAAAATCTCCATATACTGTGCAATTTTAGGCTTAATTTTGTAATGTTAGTCACTAACCTTCAAAACTAACAAGATTTATGAAGCCCCATGCTGCAATTACTAGTTTGCTTTGTATTGTGGCTCATACACGGCTGTACACAGATAGGTTGAAGGGTGGCACATAGATTCTTTTAGGCACTGTATTATGTTGTTCAGCATTGCCTGATGATTTTTATTTTTTCAGATTCATATAGAAGTTGTTCAGTACCATATTGCCGCACACAAATCTGCATCGGTTTACACTAGCAAAGTGTATCGGATTTCAAGAAATCTCATTCACACACTGTGAAAAAATCCTGCAGTGTCTATAGCAGGCATCCTCAAACTGCGGCCCTCCAGCTGTTGTAAAACTACAACTCCCACAATGCCCTGCTGTAGGCTGATACCTGTAGGCTGTTCGGGCATGCTGGGAGTTGTAGTTTTGCAACAGCTGGAGGGCCGCAGTTTGAGGATGCTTGGTCTATAGCATGTCAAGTTATGCCCAGGATTTCCACCACAGATCTTACCCTGTGCATGTCAAATCCACAAGAAATCTGTAACTCAGGTGGATTTTGCTGCAAATTTGTCAAGGATTTTCTGACACAAATTACGACCCACGTGGACGCACCTTAAAGGGGTTGTCTCATTTCAGACAATGGGGGCATATCGCTAGGGTATAACCCCACTGTCTTATAGGTGGGGGTTCCACAGCTGGGACCCACACCTATATAGAGAACGAAGCCCTGAAAGTGGTGGAGGGCGCACCGTGCAGCCGCCATCCATTTATTTCTATGGGGCTGCCGAAAATAGCTGGGCTGGCTCGGTTATTTCTGTCGGGCCCATAGAAGTGAATGGGAGCGGTGGCCGGTCATGTGCGGAGTGCTCCCATTCACTTCTATAGCGAGAGTGCTTGGCGGTGGCCGGACTGGAGTCATCCAGCCACCACTTTGCAGGGGGTTCGTTCTCAATATAGATACGGGTCCCAGCAGCGGGACGCGCACCTATAAGACAATGGGGCATATCCTAGGGATATGCCCCCCATTGTCTGAGATGAGACAACCCCTTTAAGGCCTCAAGCAGACAGCCGTCTGATTTTCAGCCTGCAAAATACATCCTTAAAAATAGATAGCTTTAGTATGCATTCCTTCTTTTTCTTACTCCCATCAATCATTTTTATAGAGCAGATTCTTACGGAGGCGGCGATACCTAATATAGTCTATATACCGATTGTAGTCGACGATACAATCGGGCTTGAGGACCATTGCCGCGGTACCTTGCACAGGGACAGGGGTGATGCCGCTACCATGAATTGTGGACAGTACAAGGACATCCCTCTTGTCCTTATATCTGACCAGCAACAGGTTTCCACTGGTAAGGGCACGGGTCTCACCCCTGGGGATAGGTACCTGGAGGGGGTAGGTAGGGAGGCCGCGTGATTTTTCCGCACGGTCCCACAAGTGGACGTGGATCTGGCGGCGAGGGACTAGAACAAGGGGATACTAGTATAAAAGTTATCCACGTACAGGTGGTAACACTTATCTAGCAGTGGGTGCAGAAGGTCCCACACAAGTTTCCCGCTAACACCCAGAGTGGGGGGACATTCTGGGGGTTGAATACGGGAATCTCGCCCCTCATACGCACGAAACTTGTAAGTGTACCCTGAGGTACTCTCACAAAGTTTGTACAGCTTCACGCCATACCTCGCCCGCTTAGAGGGAACATACTGGCGGAAAAGGAGTCTCCCCTTGAAATCAATGAGAGACCTCCCTTCCAGGTACATAGGCCTGTACAAATTTGGCCCCAAAGTGATCGATGACCGGCCTGATTTTGTACATAGGCAGGATCACCTTGGGGGGGACACGCTGCATTATCTGCATAATGCAGGCATTTCCGGATGGGCTCAAACCGGGAGCGTGTCATAGTCGTACTGTAAAGTGGGGTCTGGTAGCGGACGTCCCCACTCCAGTAATGCCTGACACTAGGTTTCTTGACTAGGCCCATCTGCAGCACGAGGCCCCAAAATGTCCTCATCTCGGCTGCACTGACCGGGGTCCAGCCACCGGGCCTAGGCAAAAAGAATCCCGGGTGTTGAGCAACAAACTGTTGGGTGTACAGGTTTGTTTTCTCCATCATTAGATTTACAAAGTGGTCACTGAAAAAAAGACTAAAATAGTCGTATTCAGTGAAGCCCACTGTGGAAATCTGGATTCCTGGTTGGCCTACAAAATCAGAAATCAAGGGCTCAAAATGCTCTGGGTTATACCAGACAAGTTCACCGGCAGGGGGCGCCAGTGAATTTAACTGGTAGGCCGGAAAACTAGTACGAGCCCCAGAGCTGCTCGTACTAGGGTGGGCCACAGGGTCCCTAGCATGGCGGTCCCCTTGCTCCGCCTGGCGGCATCTCTTCCGCCTTGGGGGCTCATCATCATCGCTAGATGATGAGGAGAACGTGGATGACAAAAGGAAAATGGGGTCATTATCGTCCTTACTGGGACTCTCGGAGTCGGAGGCAAGCTGGGCGTATGCCTCCTCGGGTGAGAACATCCGACAGGCCATAGGGGAGTGTGTGTCTGCATGTGTGTGCGTGTAAATCTTTATTCAGTGTGCGTGTGTGGGGGGGCACGGGTGTTCGCAAACTTAGCCTAAATCTAACAGACAAAAAAAAAATGACTAACTAAAAAAAGGGCAAAAAAATTGAAAAAATAAAAAAATTCTAAATCGCTGATCAACCGTTTGGAGTTGATCAGTGGTGGGGTGTGTAATGCGCTAACAGTGGCCGGACGCTAAGAGTGAGGGCCACAGTCAGCGTACGCACAAAAATAAACCCCCAAAAAACAAACCTGCTTGCGCCCCAAAAATGTTTTTTTTGGGGGGGGGGGGGGCAGGGGGGCTAGCTGCAGCACCCCTGGGGGGTCTAGGGTCACACAGACACCCGATTTAGGGTGATACAATCAGTAACTGTTTTTTTTTTGCTTCCACTAGCTTTCCCTAAATATCCCTGCCTAATCTAACTTGTCCCTAGCCTTTCCCTAAATACCTGGTGGTGCTGGGGCACAGATGGGGTGCTGGATCCTGAGCTCTGAACAGATGGGGGGTGCTGGCTCCTCTCTCCTCGGGCTCCCGGACTGAAAAGGAGGAAGAGAGGAGCGCTGCGATAATTTTAACCTCCCGCCCGCCGAACCGACCAATGAGAGGCGATCCTGAGAGGTGATGTGACATCACCTCTCAGGATCGCAGGATGGTGATTGGTGGTGTATTATCACACCACCGATCACCATCCTGTTTCGGGTTATCGGGTACCCAGAGACCCGACTTACCCGGAAACGCAGCAAACCGCAGGTCTAAATTGACCTGCGGTTTGCTGCGATCGCCTACACGGGGGGGGGCACCGGGTTCCGATCACCGCCCGCCGAGCGGCAGTGATCGGAAATACATAGGAAGTACAGGTACATACTGTGTCCTTAAGGATCGGGACATCAGGGGGTACCGGTACGCCTTATGTCCTAAACAGGTTAAACTGTTAATGCTGATTCAGTTTAAAGAGTCTTCTATCAAAGCTCTGTACCAAGTCAAATAGAGAGATGGACGATGATAGGGCACATGTACATAGTCAAGGACTTAGGTAGTGACCAGGGCCGGTGCTACCATAAGGCAGACCAAGCGGCTGCCTTAGGGCGCACCCTGGGGGAGGGCGGAAAAATGAACCTTCTTTTTTTTTTTTATCACTTACTTGTGAGTTACGCTGTAGTGCTGGCCACCCGCCCCAGCCTGCGTGCGCCGTGCGGCCCCGGCCCTCACTCACAGAGCGTCACGAGCACGGCAACATGGTCACAGGGTAAGGCCAGGGGGGTGTGACTGGCGAGTGGTGCAGCAGCGGCGGGCGGCAGCAGGGAGCTGACTGTGTCTGTGAGTCTGACTCACACACAGCCAGATTGCCGTAGCAGCAGGACAGGTGGGTAGGTGATCACTGATGAGCGCACTAGCGCCAGAGTGCACAGCATAAATGTGTTTTAAAAAAATTATTACACAAACAACAATCATAAATGGAGGGGGGATGGTGACTGTGACATGATGGGAGGAGGGACAATGTCTGTAGTCTGTGACATGGGGATGGGGCCGGGGATGGGGCCGGGGAGGGGGGGGGGATGATATGTGCCATGGGGGAGAAATGTGATACAATAGGGGGTAATGATGTGATCATGATGTGAACCAAAGGGGGTGATGTGACATGGATGGGGGAGAAATGTGACATTGAGGGGGAGAAATATGACAAGGAGGGGGGGAAATATGACATGGAGGGCTGATGTAACATAGGTGATTTGACATTGAGGGGGAAAAAATGTGACATTGAGGCCTTGAGGGGGAGAAATGTGACATTAAGGGGGTGATATGTGACATGGAGGGGGAGAAAGTTGACATGGGGGAGAAATGTGACATGGGGGTGATGTGACAGTGGGGATTATGCAAAAAAGAGGGGGGAAATGTGACATGGGGGCATGATGGCTTATATGGGGGGCTGATGGATGGGGCTGATAGCTGACATGGGGGGCTAATGGCTGACATGGGGGGCTGATGGATGGGGGTTGATGGCTGACATGGGGGTCTGATCTGAGGCACTGGGGGTCTGATCTGAGGTCTGATTGCTGGTCTGACCTGGGGTGTAATGGTTAAATATTTTTTTCTTATTATCCTCCTCTAAAACCTGGGTGCGTCTTAGAGGGCGAAAAATACGGTCCTCAAACCAGCGGATGTTTGAAGCAGAGAGAAGATACCAGGACCACACAGAGGAGATGCCAGCGGCTGCAGACGGGACCAGGGCCAGATGAGCTGTGGGGGGGGGTGGGGTCCTTCTGCGCGCGTTATGTATTTTTCTCACACCCATCAATTGCAAGGACTGTTATCATCTGAAAGTATGAACAAGAATAGGACTTTCTCTGTAATTTGCAGAACAGTTGCAAAAATTCAGCTCCATAGAGATGAATGGGTCAGAAAATGGCAGTTGTGTGCATGCGCTATTTGCCTTCTTATGGTTCTTTACATTTATTTTGATTTGTTTGTTTTTTAATTGTGCCTTTTATCTTGCCTTTTTTTAAGCCATATTTACATAAAACATGAAAACCTCTCTACTTTCACATGGCTGAACTATTGAAGCATTTTAGCGTCTGTATTACGGCTGCAAACGGACAACAATGGGTAAACTGAACCATAGAGTTCAACTTCTGGGGCGGGGGCGCCAAAATATAGCTTCGCTTGTGATGGCAAAAATCCTTGCACCGGCCCTGGTAGTGACAAGAGGCAGATGGAAGCCTCTGCATGTTACACACAGGCGTCTTCTGAACACAGACTCTGCTTAGCAATGCTGTTAGCTCTATACCCTAGTAGAAAGAAACCTCTTTCCTAATAAAGTACATTACAAAAACGTTTCACATCCGTGTCCTTACACAATATTCAAAATAAACCGAAATGACAGTTACACTTTAAATGAGTGGTTATGAGCTGTCAGGGAACTAGAGATAAGGGCCACAGATCGAACCATTAATACAGCTTTAATTTCCTAAAGGAGAAGGAAGAGTCTGCAGATGCAGTGAAACTGAAATCTGTAGAGACGAACTGTTGAAAGTTTTTAATAAAGGTCAATTGAAAAAATATATATATATATTTTTAGCCCAGAATAAGTATAATGCAATTATAAAAATAAAAAAAAACCTTCCCACAAAGGTATTAATAGCCTTTAAAGACTGCAGCATTGACTAGAGAAAAAACTGCAGAGGTTGATAATGTAATGTGAGGGACAGAAGACTGCCACATCTTACCTTGTGTACACCCTGTTCTTCTTTGTAGACTGTGCAGCCTGCTCTAAATAAACAGAAAGTGGATAACTCCCTCCACCATCAACACCCAAAAACACAGTCAATGACTTAATAATTCAGAAATGAATCCGCTTGGCTGAAGGAGCACAAATTATCCAGTCAAGCTCATGTATGCTATTAACATTGTTAAAATGTGTGACATTGATGAGAGAATTCTATTCATCTGAACTGCTTGTATGAAAGCTCTGTCTATCCCCATGTTCCCCTGCCACCCCACATTGCGGTTGTTCTGTTCACTTGGTGTATGGGTTACCATAGTTACTGTTTTGGCATCTATTTGTTGGCTTTTGCCAAGACATTAATTATTCATTTTGATATCTATGTATGGGTATCTGAATAGCGTTCCATTTATAGACCTGGTACAAATCATCAGATGTATGCATGTAGGCATTTTGATGCACTTGTTCTGCTTGATTAGTCATCTGCAAACCATGATTGACTAGCACAGCATATTCATTCTCATAATAGCAACAGTTGACATAATAGCCTAGAATTTAGAATACGTAAATGCACCTTGAAAGCGGTTTTTGGGGAGATCAATAACGATGGCCTATCCTTGGGATAGGTCATCAATATCTGCTTGGTGGTGGTCTGACCCCCAGCACACCTCACGATCATCTGTTTAAAGAGGCCATGGCACACTGCAGGCTTCTCATAGCATACCATGCACCACGTCCTACTGTACCTTGCATACTGTCTGTGCTTGGTTTTGCAGCCCAGGTCAATTCATTTGAATATGACTGAGCTGTTCATAGGCCATGTAACCAATGAATGTGACGTCACTGGCCTCGGAAAAGGCTGTGGCACTCACATGTTGAAATGGCAGGGGTGCTGGCAGTTGGACCCCCACTGATATTGATGACCAATCATGTGGATAGGCTGTCAATATTGATCTCCTTGAAAACCCCTTTAAAGGAGTTCTCCAGTTTCTACATATTGATGATCTATCTTCAATACAGGTCATCAATATCTGATTGGTGGGGGCAAAGTTCTTCCTCGCGGCAGTAAATAGGAAAAAAATGTCCTAGAAGAACACACATTGCACATGCCTTGTAAAAAAAAAAAAAGAGCTTGAAAAGTGAATCACAGCCAATGACGCCACATCAAATACAATGATGAGTTTGCCTTACTCAAGTTTGCAAATAAGCTTCCCAATGTGTTGTCTCACTTTTTGTGGATCATCAGTTGACTAAATGGATCACAAGATTTAATGATAGAGCATGCAAGGGCTCTGAAGTAACTGGCTTGCAGGATAAATGGTCTACTTGAGCACAGTGGTGTCAAACAGCCCATATGATGACCTATTTATTACCCTAATGCGTCTGTGAAAAGCACTGCTAAACGTATTGGAAGGCTTTTTAGGGCAAACTGCCAGGGCTAGACTTTGGGAGCAGTATTTCTATTTATCCACCCTAGAGCAGAGTGAGTGCATGGCAGTACAATTCATTAGGGAAACTACCAGCTCATGACACTTTGTTCTTAGGACCCTCCACTGCAGGCCAACTCCAAACTGATGGAAAGGGTAAGAATGTTCCACTTCTTTATCCTTGACCTAATGGTCCATCAGATGGGGCAGATTCATTTTTAAGAGGCATAATGGGCTAGATTTACCATGAGTAAGGTCTCATGCACACGGCCGTTGCCGTATTGCGGCCTGCAAACAGCGGGTCCACAATATGCGGTTACCGGCCATGTGCTCCCTGCATCACGGATGCGGACCTATTTACTTGAATGGGTCCACAATCCAGAGCTGCGGTGCGGAACAGAGGCACGGAACCCCACTACAGAGTGCTTCCGTGGTGTTTCTGTCCGTGCCTCCGCACCACAAAAAAATAGAACATGTTCTATTTTTTTGCGGTGCGGCAGATCACGGACTCATTCAAGTTGAATGGGTCTTGATCCGTCCCAGCCGCATGGAATGGCCGTACAACGGCCGTGTGCATGAGGCCTCCGACAGTGTAGACTTGTAAACAGGGAGTCCTTAAGGCCTTTATACGGAAACGTTTATACAAATGCGCGTTCCTGAAAACTGTCCTTTGTAAAGGTGCCACCAATTTCCTGATGAACAAGCAGCCACTTGATCATCAATGGAAAGCATAATTTATGTGGCAGCCAAAACCATTGTTTCTGGGCAACAAATCATCCTGTGCAAACAGTGATCTGCTGCCCTGAAACAACGAATCTGTACTGGGAGACAAGCAGTAGCAACTGCCCCTACACAGAGAAGACCGCTGCAATGCAAATGCAGCAAAACCTCCACTCAGAATCAAGGGAATTATCAGTTCAGCTAGGTTTTTATGATAAATCTGGTGCATCTATAGATTGGCTATCTAAAAGATTAAAGGAAGTCTGTCAGCAGTTTCGACGTGCTAAACTGTTGATCGCACTAGGTAGGGCTGACACATACTTTGTGAAGCTTTTAGCATCAAGATAAGTGAGAATACAAATTTTCATTATGCCAGATTCTGCTCCTTAAGTACAGTAGAGCTTCACTAGTAAATATTACCAAATGCCCTGGCCCAAATCTTAGTTCCTCAGAGCCAACAGAAGACCAATGTATAATAAGGTCTTATAAGGATAATATGGTCAGCGCTCGAGGTAATGATAGAGAATATCAGGGGTGTCTCTAAGCCAAAACATCTATGGCCTGGACCCCGAATGTTTTGTCCATAGCTCTGAACATCGAGGCCGCTACACATTCAATTGTACGTTGGGGAGGGGTATTAGGGCAAGGACGTTATAACTACTGGGGGCAGGGGTATGATAACTGACTACTGTGGCACTATAGGGGCATAGGCATTATAACTGCTAGGGCATTACTGTAAGCAGGAGCATCATAACTGTTCAGACACTACTGGGGGCATGGGCATTATAACTACTGGCACTACAGGGGGCAGAGGCATTTTAAATGCTGGGAAACTACTGGGAACAGGAGCATCATAACGGCTGATACACTACTGTGGGCATACACATCAGAACAGATGGGACACTACTGGGGCAGAGGCATTATACCTGCTGGGACACTACTGGGAGCAGGGGTATTATAACTGCTGGCACACTACAGGGACCATTATAACTACTGGGGCACTATAGGGAGCATCATAACCACTGGGGCATTACAGGGGCGATTATAACTACTGGCAAAACTATAAGCAGAATTATATCTACTGGGGACACTACTAGGGGCATTCTAATAGCTGTAAGCTATCCAGGCATGCTGGGAGTTGTAGTTTTGGAACAGCTGGAGGGCCGCAGTTTGGACATGCCTGCCTTAAGGGAATAACTGTGTTGTTCACCATCACTGCATATCGCACACCTAGCCAGTGTGACAAAAAAGAGAGAGTCAAAACAACACAATCACATTTTGTGCTCTCAGCTTTCACAAATTGATGGATTGTAGCTGTATTTAACTGAATGTGTAAAAACCAAGGGGTCGAGAGCCCAGAAGAGACCCTTCTTTGTAGTGCCAGACAGACCTACTGACATGTCTCTATGACAGATCAGAAGTTTGTTAAAACTGCGACTTCACTAAAACCTTTTAACACATATACACTGATCAAAAATAACATTTTATATACACATGTACAGTATATATTCTTTGTGCTCATACATACATCCCAATCTCATTGTTATGTAGTGCTAATCTAAGCTGCACATTGTTGCTGACCAAATGTGCAGTCAGTCATACCCCATTCTGGTATTCGCAATGCAGAACCATATAGATCCATGACTTTCATTTCATATTACAGTACGTCAGCAATAACACACACAGAAATCATGTAAGGAATTTGAAATGTTATTGTCTTCCCGGCTCAGTGGTGTGACATGATGCAGTCAGCTTGCAATAATGCAGGGGCTATGGAGTATCACAAATGTGAAATAACCTTCATGCAGTAGACACACATTTTGATAACAGCAGCTTGATATAATAGACACCATGTGAGATGATCACACAGGCCGAGAGCTGGCGCAGAGCCAACCGACAGCTGTTTACATATAAAGCCAGCATAAAATGTGCCCATAAGTCTATTTCTACATTATATGTAGTCATTGCTGGAGTAAAATAGCTGGCAGGGTCATCCATAAAAATGTTCACAGCCTTTTATACACTGGAAAATATTGTTGGCCCAATCAAGTCAGTTAAAATAAGGCTCATGATCTTGAATTAAACATTTGTGTGTGCATTGCATACACATCTGTCTAGGTATTATAGATCAGGAACCACTCCTACAAGGTGGCAGCCTGAACCTGGGCTTAGCTATTACATATTGAATTTATTTAGTCTTGAGAAGAGACGTCTAAGGGGGGACAATATACAAATATATAAATAATCTGCAAAAAACGGAAGCCGTCCAGGTGCCTTCCGCAATTTGCAGAACGGAATGGGCGGCCCATTGTAGAAATGCCTATTCTTGTCCGCAAAACGGACATCTTTTGTGGCCCCATTGAAGTGAACGGGTCCGCACCCGAGACGCAAAAACTGCGGCTCGGATGCGGACCCAAAAAACGGTCGTGTGCATGAGGCCTAATACAGCACCAGCTAAGCAGATGAGAGTTTCAAAATCTCATCAACACAGTGCTAAAAATTTCCATGGACAAGTTGACAGGCGGTGCCAATTTTCTGCAAAGTCTGCAGTCTGTCATCTGCGGATTTTCAGTGCAGATTTCAAACTGGAGCAAATCTGTTTCAAAATCCATGCAAATTTTGCTTGCCAAAACACAGCAAAATCCACAGGAAAATCAGCATAAACTATACTGCAGTGCGCATGTACCCCTATACCTGTATCTGCCAACGTGCATTGTCAGAAACTTTGCCCTGAATGTCCATGAGCAGCCTCCCTCTATTTATCTCTGTCTTTATCCTGATTGTCAGAGGAAGACTCTTCCCCTTGGAGACACTTTAAAGATCATGCTAGTAAACTGTTTCCCATAATGGGACATATTTGTCATTGCACTCGTTTTCTGAGTATAGGGAGAATGCATTAGACTGTGACTAATTAAGAAGGCTTGGGGTGTATTAAAGTGACAACATAGGGTAAAAATAGTCCTGATGACCTCACCCTTATGATTAAAAGGCATTCCAGCTGAAGTGAGACCTCAGCTCTAATGGAAGCTGTATGAATCGTCACATATCTTTCACAAAGAAAGGTAGAACTTGCATATTAGCCTACTGTCGGCCGAATTTGCTGTTTTGGGCAGGATCAACCAAAAATCTAACGTGTATGGGTTGCTTGATGTTGGGTGATGGGGGAAGGATGAGGAGCATTGAATTTTACCCCCAATATTTTTGTTCTCCGGGGAGTTAAGAAATGTATATAATTATAAATGATCCTCAATGACATCAAGTAGATAGGGGATGTGCCTGAACAGCGGAGTTCCCCTTGCTCTGTCATTTGAATCATGAGTCATAGCCACATAGTCTGCACTGCTGCTCCAGCTCCATTCAGCTCCGCGAGGCTGCCGAACATAGCCGAGTGCTTACAGTCAATTATCTCCAGTAGGTACCACAGAATTGAATGGAGAGGCGGACACATGCATTGTCTGTTTCTCAATTCAAACTGTGAGCAAGGATCCCTGTTTTCATGATTGGTGGGGGCCCCAGCGGTCGAACCCCACTGATCAGACACTTGTGCCCAAGCTGTGGATAGGGGATAAATTGTCGTAACGGTGCAACCCCTTTAAAACAGTATAGTGGAGTTCAGCTTTTACAGTAATTATGTTAATAACAAGGGCTGCCAAAACACGTTTACAAGGGCAATATAGGATACATCTGTGTCCTTTACTACATGAAATAATATAAAAATATAAATACCAGTGGTCCCTCAAGTCACAATGGTCTCAGGATATAATATTCAGGGGAGAACTGGCCATACACCATACAGGAATTTTCCCAGTGGGCTGATGCCCAGGGGACTGCCAAACCTGCCTCACAATCTGTGGCGCTGGGACCCAGGCCTGCACTGCAGATGACAGTGTGCAACAGAAGTGAGGTATAATGTAACTGTGCAGTGGCTCAAAATTCTACTATACAGCGGTCTCTTTTTATACCGTCTCCTGTTTCTACATAGATTGCTAGAGAACCTGTTGTGTTACACACTGCTTCTACCAATTTGGGAAGGAGCGGTCTCATCTCACTGTTGTTGTCCACATTGGTTGATAGATAAGCTATTGTGTTACACACTCAAACTCCACTGTAGAGTGAAAGAGATGTCTCATTTAACACTGTCTCCTGTTTCCACATAGATTGCTCGAGAAGCTGGTATGTAACACACTGATACAAGTAGTGGCCGCATGACAGAGTGGAGCGGGTGTCAGCAGTAATTTTGTGTTGATGCCATTGTTCTATCAGAACCCAACAAAAACGGATACTGTCTCTTTTGAGACTTGTGAAACCGGATGCTCAAATGGTCAGTATTTGGTCAGTAATTGATCAGTATTGGTAAGGCCAAAAAAAAAACAAAAAAAAACAGGAGTGGATACAAAACAGAGATGACACGTGATGGAAATATTTGCATGTCTTCTGTGTTTTGGATCTGCATCCTGCTTTTGGCATCCAAATCATGAGCAAATCCTAATGCAAAACACGGACCGGAAGATAGAGGCCTTATGGATATTCCAAAGACAGGATAGTTGTGGTTTTTTCTGTTCTTCTGACGGATCAGGAGAATGGCAAAATAAACTGTGATGTCAACAAGTCCAAACAGGGACACTAGTGGCGCCGTCATCGAGTGGTAAGGGTGGCAATGGCATGAGGAGTAATCATAGTGGCCCAATCACAGAGTGGTGTGGGTGGCATCAGCATAAGGAGTAATCATAGTGGCCCTGTCAAAGAGTGGGGAGGGTGGTAACAGCATGAGGAGTCATCATAGTGGCCTAGTCACAGAGTGATGAGGTGGGGAGCAACAGCAGTGGCATTAACAGCACAAGATTGTGGCAGTGGGAGAAGATGGCAGCAGGTGTGTGGTATCTGGTGGCTGGCAGCTTAAGCATAGTAAATCATGTGGCCAGGAGTAAAATGCCATTTTTCTAAATGTTTTTGTGTGGCAGCACACTGTACTCAGAATATTACCGCCAAAATAATCTAGTCTGATGCATCAGGCACTGGCAAGTGGAAATCCTGGCTGATCCATGCCTGATTGATCTTTACAAAGTCTCTCAACATTTTGTGTTGAAAGGCGAGTTCTCTTTGGGGTAACTATGCCCCTGGCCATACTAAACACCCACTCTGATGCCACACTACTGGCCTGGCAGGAAAGCTTGTCCAGGGCAAACTCAGCCAGTTGCGGCCACAATTCAAGTTTGGCTGCCCAGTAGTCCAGGAGATCTTGAATCTGGGTTGACTAGGTTACAGTCCAAGTATGCCACCACCCGCTGGTTAAGGTTCTGCTCCATGTCTTTCTACTGGCTGGTTTCTTCAGTAGGCGGGTGAAGAAACATGCTCATCAGAGACTGGAGGCTCAAGTTACTGCTGACTGAGCTGGTGCTGCTCCTGGCCCAACCCTCCAGCAGTCATGGCAATGGAGCGTGAGCGCCTAGGGCACCCCCGGTTAGACCTTCGTGAGGATAGGCGATGGCGGACATAGGCAGCGACCAACTGACTACATAGGATGTCTCAATAGTAGTTGAGCTTATACTCCCTCTCAGCAGGTATAGAAAAGGCCCCCCATTTTGGCCCGGTAGCGAGGGTCTAACATGGTGGAGAGCCAGTAGTCATCCCTCTGCCAAATGGTGATAATATGGCTGTCACTACACTAGCAACTCAGCAAAGATCTGGCAATTTGTGTAAGGGAATCGGATGGACTCCCTGCCTCTATCTCCACTGCATACTGCCAAGGTCTGTTGGGGTCATATTGTCTTCCTCATGGTCCTCCAGCTCCTCTCCTGTCACTTGTGCAGATAAACGACCTATTTCTGTATACATTGCTTGTGCGTGAATGTCCTCTTCCTCATCCTCCACCAGTTCAGCCCCCACAGGTCTCAGGTGGCCATGAGAGGTAGGCACCATGTCTCCTGTACCCTGGCCAGCCAGATGTATCAGCATCTGCTCCAGAACGTGAAAAAGTGGAATGACATCATTCATCCTGTAGTCCTGGCGACTGACAAATAAAGTGGCCTCCTCAAAGAGCCTGCGCAAACTACAGGTGTCATGTATGAGCTACCACTAGCTAACATCAAAGTTACACAGGGGAGTACTCCTCTCTGCCTGCATCATCAAGAAATCATTCACGGCCTTCCTCTGCTCATATAGTCCGTCCAACATGTGGGCCAAGCAGGGCACATGTGTGTCAGCCCTCCTTGACGCAGCGCAACAGAATGTTCTTCCTGTTATCGTTGACTGTGGTTCCAATTTTCAGTTGGCGAGGATATAGCCAGGATTCAATTTCTTGTTGAAGGACGCAGAGCAGTTCCTCCCCAGTGTGACTGCGTTTGCCCAGGCAGGCCAGAAACCAGGTGCAGGACAGCGTGACACCGCCATGCTCTGCATAGGTGGTATGCTGGAGGACAACTCAGAACTGTGCCTACAGTGGAGGCTGAAGACAGGGTTGAGGATGAGGAGGTAGAGGAGGACTAGTGCAGGAATCACAGCTTGAGAACGAGGAGGCAGCATTGCTGTCACCTGGCCAATTTGCTGTTGTGCCTGGGCAGGAATCACATTTACCCAGTGGGCCGCAAAGGACAGATATTGTCCTTGACCATAGTTACAGCGACACACACCGACAGGCTCAAGGACTGGCCCACCTTCTGCTCAACATACATGTGAAGGGCTGGTACAGCCTTTTTGGAGAAGCAATGATGGTTTGGGACTCTCCACCTTGGCTCGGCACAAGTCATCAGTTCTCTGAATAGAAAGGGAGGAACTGTAGTACCAGCAACTTGGCCAGGAGCACATTCAGCTTCTGCACCATTGGATGAGTGCACGCATACTGTGGTATTTTTGCAATAGCTTCGGGGATCGATTGCTGGCAAAATGAGTGACGAGGAGTAGGAGCTGTCACAACCAGACAGCTGAGAAGCTCTGACAGAAGCCTTTCAGAACCTCCTCCTTGAGTTTTCTTTGTTTTGAATTTCAGTTCCTCATCTCGTTAGCCTCTCTCAGCTGTCATGTAGTTGGACTGATTGCATCCCTTTAAATTCCTCCCCATAATGCATTAGTGTGCGGCTTATACAACTTCTTGGAGTGTGTGTGCATGCTGATCCTATTTTCCAGCCTTCTACAAGATAAGTGCTGTACATTTATTTGTGATTTTCTGTTTTCTGGATCCCAGGTGACCCTGACTCCCTCCGTGTCTAGTGTAGGGAGCCGGTGGTCGTGTCCCCTCACTATTGTAGGGTGTTCAGGTGGTATATAGTCGAGGTACGTGGATATGCGATCATCCACCATTGGGATTTTCGCATAGGCTGAGCAGACAGGGAGAGAGCCAGGTCTGATGCAGGGGTCTCCCTTTTGTTCCTTAGTTTTGGATCCAGTGAGTCATATATTGATTTTGCATTGTCTTGTTTCCTGTACACCTTCCGTGACAGGAGCATTAGGATCAGTAGATGATGGGAAGGAAATACAGCTCCCTCCTTCTGAGGTGGTGAAGCCTTGGCTGCTGGAAAAGGGGTGCGGGCCGCTACAATATGCCTTATGTTGTACCAAATCATTGAAGCCACGGTTTTCCTGGGCCACTTTATTGTGATGCTCCATGTGTTGACGCCCTGGCCACACTCCACCTTCTGCCTACAGATTCTACATACAGCCACACTGACGTCCTCCGGCAACCTGAAGAAAAGAAATCCCACATCGGCGAGTGCTCCGTGCTGACTACCTGCCACTGTCTCTATGAAGCGTGCACTGCTATTTGTTTCCTGAGTAGCAGACGGTCTACCCCGGGCACATTTGGCTCCAGCGCTCACACTGCTTGCACCCTGCTGGCTGAGCCGCACGCTGCCACCCTGCCACTGTCTCACGGGCAAGCTGTATACCTCGTCAGCAAGATCTCACGTGCGATCGGCTACATCCTTATCCACTACTGTCTGCACGTCACTGATGTCTCCCTCAACAGTCTTATGGCCAAGTCCCTGACATCTCGCAACACTTGCTCCCATGTGACTCTCGTTGTCCCTACTTGCCCGGCTATAGGAGGAAGCAGCAGATTTCTCCTACAAATCTGGGCAAAACAGTAGCTGCTAGCTGCTGACTGTCCTCAATAAGCTCGTCCTCACTGAAAGGCGGAGCAGAGCCAGCAGCATACAATACTTCCTGAGCAGAAAAAGAAAGATGCAGGTTCAGAACAGGTGGGGGCCCAGAGCTTGTAACTGGGCCATGCCAACTAAGCATGGTGTCAGAGGAACCCATTGACTCCTGGCTGTGGTTGTCTGAGATCAGTTGAGTCATTCAAGGACAGCTAGGTTGCTGGTCAAAACACGACCACTGGATGACATTGGCAGCTGTCTGTTGAAAATAATGTACAGTAACAGTAAATGTAAAAATAGAGTGCTTTTCACCCCAATTACAGAAGTAAGGCGTTATAGGATGACTTTTCTATAAAACAATGTGGACACCCCAATAACAGTAGTATTAGACTGCTTTTTCACCCCAATTAGCGAATCAAGGTGTAATATAATTGCTTATCTGTTAATCAAGGATAGTGTTCAATTAGTCCCTGCACTCTCCATATGCTGTGTAAAAAGTCTCCCTACACTGTCCCACTCCCTATACTAAGTTCACAGTGAAATGGCGGAGATCGGGCGGGATGAGTGTTTTATAGAGTTCTGACATCACAGGGGCTGACTAGCTGCTGACTGGCTCTCTGCATGGCATTATGGGTGATCTTGCGGTCCCGGGCTTCTTACTTCACTTTGTAACACGTGTAGCCGCCATTTTAGGAAGAAAACGATTTGTCACCATGAAGCACCAAGAAATTCAGCTTTGGTGCTTATTGAATTTTTCCAAAACTTCAGATCAAATTCCACTTCGTCAGCTTCAATTTGCTCAACACTAATTATTACTATTGGGGGCACTATTTTTTCTGCAGTACAGTAATTGGGGGCATTAGGAAGCACAGCAGACACAGGATTAGAATAGCAGCAGAATGATATTGTTGGGGCACTAGGATATGGAGTTTGTGTTCTATTAATTCTCCTTGCTTTGACTGACTTGTTCTACTTACTTGCCACTCCCTGGCATCTGACTGGTCTGCCACCTTACTCAGTAGACGTAACCTGGGTCCCTAGCAGCCAAGTCCAACAGATCTTGCAGACTACCCAGAGTGGTGAAGGAAGATAGCAGATTTAGAGTACACTGGCAGAGATCCCCGATGGGGACCCTGTATTCCTATTTCACCTCTGTATTCACCTCTGGTATTGCTGGCCCTGCCTATTTGTGTTGGCCCTGCCTTCCGTCAATTTGAACCCACCTTCAACATAAGGCCACGTTTAGTTTTTTCCATGGCCACTTTAAGTTCCCAGTCTGCCCCAGACAATATTTACAATATGACTATGGCATTTCACTGGTAAGGCTATTTTCACACTAGCGTTTTTGCTGAATCCAACAGGGCTCAGCAAAAAAGCTTTCATTACTGATAATACAACCATTTGCATCCGTTATGAACGGATCCGGTTGTATTATCTTTAACATAGCCAAGACGGATCCGTCATGAACTCCATTGAAAGTCAATTGGGAACTGATCCGTTTTCTATTGTGTCAGAGTTAGGCCTTATGCACACGGCTATTGTGCAATTTGCGGTCCCCAATGCACAGGCAACATCCGTGCGGCCGCCGGGACGGATCGAGACCCATTCAACTTGGGTCCGTGATCCGTCTGCACCGTAAAAAAAAAAATGTTTCAAGTAAATGGGTCTGCATTCGTGATGCAGGGAGCAAACGGCCAGTGCCTGCATATTGCGGACCCGCCGTGTGCATGAGGCCTTAAACAGATCCATTCCCATTGACTTGCACTGTGGGTCATGACAGATCAGTCTTGCTCCGCATCCCATGACGGAAGGAAAACCGCAGCTTGCTGCGGTTTGCTCTCCGGTATGGGAACGCAACCAAACGGAACGGAATGCTTTTTGGAGCATTACGTTCTGTTGAGTTACGTTTTGTCCCCATTGACAATGAATGAGGACAAAACTGAAGCCTTTTTCTATGGTATTGAGAGCCGGAAAATAGAAACGCTAGTGTGAAAGTAGTCTAAAAACAGCTGTATTACTCAACTGCATGCTTTGAATGGCTGCCTAGTAGTGCCTCTCTATAGTATGATACAGTACTATATACTGCTCTTTACCTATGCCAGTATGAGCTGTTCCTTTGTGAGGACACCTCCATTCTTCTTTTTTTGGTACATTGTGTGCACTATACAGGACTCTGAATAAACTAGATTGTGAGACCCACTGGGGACACCAAGTGATGCTAATGGCTGTAAAAGCGCTGTGGAATATGACAGCATTATATAAGTGAGTAAAATAAATAAAAGTGAAGAGATGTATATGATTAATGCACATAAAAGATGCCCTTGTAAAGTGAAAAATTGGTAGTGAATGGCAGACATTCATTTTGAAAGTTCATGGGAATGAAACTAAAACTAAACTTGGAGTATTTAAAATAGTTACATGAACTAAAAAAACAAAACAAAAAAAAAAAACAACATACGTCAATGAATAAAAACCCAAAGCATTATATACAAAATAAGACACAGATCCCACAAATATTAGGCAGAATATCCACTGACAGACATACACCTTTAATAAAAAATGTGCCAAAGACAAACCACAGACAATACACAGAGTAGACCAAAAAAATAAGAAATCAGAAAATGAGCTACACAATTGTAACCTTGGCAAAAACATGAGAATAATACTTTAGGCCTAAATATAAATCAACGACTTTCTATTCCCTGGCACCTTTGGAAATGAATGTACGATATGGCGAGAAAGGACAATATAAATTGCATTATCATCATTTGCAAAAAGTTTACATGTACCTGTGTATATAAAAGAAAAAGGACATTATGAATGATTGTGCGACATTATAGTAAAAGCAGAAGGACAATCACTACCACTCCTTCCCAGACAAATAAATGCCAGAGACTGCGCCAATCTGAAGCAAACAGCCTGTACCATTCTAAAGCACTGCCTGGCAGGGATTGCACCATCATGTAAGGAATAAAATAGAGCAAGGTTAGGAATGTACCATAATAGCATTAAACAAAGAATCAAGAACAAATATCTAGTTACAAATAGGTGTACCATGTCAGGCATAACCCAGTGGAGATGCATACATTCTAAGCCCCCCTGAAGGACTGCAGCAAAACTAAAGAGCAAAGGCTCTCCCCTTCCTTTTCTCTAAATCTCATTGTTTCCTGTAGAGAGGATACAATCAATACATCTCTTTATAAGCGCTTCTGCTGCAGGCTGCCAGGCAGGGTTTATTGATCTCCTCATATCAGGTTAGACCCTTTCTATTGAGCTCAGGAAACAAAATGTAGGAGGGCAAACAAAAGGCAAGGTGGATCTAGAGAGAAATATACACATACTACATAGGCAGACACAGGCATAGGCTTCCCTCTAATATCACATATATCAATGCACATTTGCTATTGCATTTTTAGTAGAAGAAAACTGACATAGTTTCAAAAAAGTGCAAACTCTAAGAGGAAGAACATTGATTTCTACTAAAGGCACAATAATGGAGATAAGAAAAGTGTCATTCCTATTAATCCCCTTCCACCGACACGGAGATAAATCATATAGCTCAGGTCTTTAAACCTTCTCACCATAAAATGTTAACCCATGCGGCATTGATTTCCTATATAGTCCACTCTGAAACCATTGTAGCCGTTACTAGGTCCCAGCTGTATGGCTGCCCTCATCCAGTTTCCTCTATTAATCCAGTTAAGCATTTGTATAGCAGTCTATCTGAAGTGAGTGCATAGTATTTGCTGTAAAAATGTCATCCCTTATACAGTATACTCCTTGGCTTCATATGGCTAGCACACTTAGAACTGGAAATACAACTAGATATGTTTCTATGGCTTTTTCTAGCAAGTACCGTTTAGGAAATAAATCCTGTTAAGTGAATACTCTATTGCTGTATTTATAATGCCAAAAATACTAACCCTAAGCATTTGGAGCAGGGAGCAGTCCAAATAAGAGAAGGATATTAATAACCATGTGGTAAAGCGACCATACCAGGCTATACTTAGAGGACACTGACTTTAGTCATGCTGTATTAGATATATTAGTAATAATAAGCAATTACTATTGGTATTATGGAAATAAAAATATATCCATGTCCGATAATTAAATACTGATATTGTTAAATGAAATATACTGGAAATGTATTTTTATGGTCCTATTTATAAGAACCTTTGTTTCCACTATTATACGACCATACAAATCAATGTTTAGGGATGAAAAAGCCACTGATGGTTTATGGTTTATTATGAAGTCCACTGGAATCATAACTGGGAAAATGTCATAGACCAGCCAGAGAATTGACTTGTTTGTGATGTCCAACATTTTTGGTTTCTTGTGGAAACGGATGACTTGTAACAGCACCGTAACCTGCTGAGGTTGTCCAAATGCTGAATGTGTTCTTCAGTGTTTATGTCACTGGACGGTTAATGGATAGTTTTATGAGCTTACAATGTAACATGCCATTACACAGACGTGGAAGGGAAGATTAATTCAATGGATGAATCCTGCAAAGAAGGGTAGAAGGAGAACAGTAAATGACAGACATTGACTTTAAAGACCATGCACCCCTTCAGGGCAATTTTGTTTTATTACTGCATTGTACTCATTTTGAGCTAAAATATTTTTTTAATTAGTCTTTACTAATAATTTTGAGCCCCTTTCTCTGTACAGTCTTGAGATTCTCTAGTAGCATGCTCTGTATTTTTACTATGTTCCATCAGGCAGCTCAGCTGACAGCTCCTTATCTCTGACCTTATAAACACTCATTATAGCTCAATTATTATCTTACTGATAAGAATGTGGCTCAAGTGTTTATGAGCTATTAGTAATTTAGAGATAAGGGTTATTAGGTGACCAGCACAAAGAGAAAGTATGATTCTCACAGTTAGGCAGAAGTTAACCATTTATGACAAAGCTGATTAATATTTTTTAACAAAGACCAATTGAAAAATTTGTAAAATACAATAATAAAAATACTCCTAAAGGTGTGCATAGTCTTTAAATTTTCAATTCATGACAAACGTATGGATTGCATATGGATTTTACCTTTGGCTTCTCTCCCTCCATAATTGGTGAGATTGATTTGAGGCACACTGGCCCACCTAAATGAAACATACAAAGAAATCAGCAGGCATATCCAGTATTACATGAATTCTTTCTGAATGCTAAGATGCACAGGCCTCTATGCAGGATACTGTAGACATCATTAAGGTGTATTTAGCTGCTACCTGCTCATAAGATCCATTAAATCGACACTAAAATCCATTAGTCCTGACATTGTGATGCCAAGACTATACAGTATATATATATACAGTCATGTGAAAAAATTAGGACACCCTTTGAAAGCATGTGGTTTTTTGTAACATTTTTAATAAAAGGTTATTTCATCTCCGTTTCAACAATACAGAGAGATTAAAGTAATCCAACTAAACAAAGAAAACTGAAGAAAAGTCTTTTCAAGATCTTCTGTAAATGTCATTCTACAAAAATGCCTATTCTAACTGAGGAAAAAGATAGGACACCCTCACATGTATTCCCTCTTAAATTGGCTCAGATCTCACACAGGTATATCACACCAGGTGCACATAATTAGTAGATCGGTACTCTGCATGTTGAATGAGGCTTGCCCTATTTAAACCTCAGACATTTAGTTTGGTGTGCTCCTGACTGTTGAAGTGAGAGTGAGCACCATGGTGAGAGCAAAAGAGCTGTCAGAGGACTTCAGAAAAAAGATTGTAGCAGCCTATGAGTCTGGGAAGGGATTTAAAAAGATCTCAAAAGATTTTGAAATCAGCCATTCCACTGTCCGGAAGATAGTCTACAAGTGGAGGGCTTTCAAAACAACTGCCAACATGCCCAGGACTGGTCGCCCCAGCAAGTTCACCCCAAGAGCAGACCGCAAGATGCTAAAAGAGGTCTCCAAAAACCCTAAAGTGTCATCTCGAGAACTACAGCAGGCTCTGGCTACTGTTGATGTAGAAGTACATGCCTCTACAATCAGAAAGAGACTGTACAAGTTTAACTTGCATGGGAGGTGTGCAAGGAGGAAACCTTTGCTTTCCAAGAGAAACATCGAGGCCAGACTGACATTTGCCAGAGATAAAGTTGACAAAGACCAGGACTTCTGGAATAATGTTCTTTGGACAGATGAGTCCAAAATTGAATTATTTGGACACAACAGCAGAGGACATGTTTGGCGTAAACCAAACACAGCATTCCAAGAAAAGAACCTCATACCAACTGTGAAGCATGGAGGTGGAAGTGTCATGGTTTGGGGCTGCTTTGCTGCAGCAGGACCTGGTCAGCTCACCATCATAGAATCCACGATGAATTCTACTGTGTATCAGAAGGTGCTTGAAGAACATGTGAGACCATCAGTTAGAAAATTAAAGCTGAAGCGGAACTGGACCATGCAACATGACAATGACCCAAAACATACTAGTAAATCAACCAAAGATTGGCTGAAAAAGAAGAAATGGAGAGTCCTGGAATGGCCAAGTCAAAGTCCAGATTTGAATCCCATTGAGATGCTGTGGGGTGACTTGAAAAGGGCTGTACGTGCAAGAAACCCCTCAAACATCTCACAGCTGAAAAAGTTCTGCATTGAGGAGTGGGGTAAAATTTCCTCAGACCGATGTCGAAGACTGGTAGATGGCTACAAGAACCGTCTCACTGCAGTTATTTCAGCCAAAGGAGGTAACACTCGCTATTAGGGGCAAGGGTGTCCTATCTTTTTCCTCAGTTAGAATAGGCATTTTTGTAGAATGACATTTACAGAAGATCTTGAAAAGACTTTTCTTCAGTTTTCTTTGTTTAGTCGGATTACTTTAATCTCTCTGTATTGTTGAAACGGAGATGAAATAACCTTTTATTAAAAATGTTACAAAAAACCACATGCTTTCAAAGGGTGTCCTAATTTTTTCACATGACTGTATATATATATATATATATATATATATACAGAAGAAAAACGGACAGCACTCCAAGTAAAATGAATGGTGTTTATTCACCCATGTGGATGGCAACGTTTCAGCTCATACAAGAGCCTTTCTCAAGCAATGAACACAGTGTAAAAGTGGGGTATATATAATCCCACCCCTTATTACATCACAGTGTAATCAATTAACAAACATAGACAATAAAGTGCAATTAGTGCATATATAAAAAAGCGCAAATAGTGCATATATACAAAAGCAGGCTATAAATATGAATGTCATATACATCAGTATCAAAATACAACGCTGGTGTGTACAAATTACATAACAAAAATGACATAAAAGTATATTAATCAATTAGTACCAACCAGGTGCACAATTAGCGGGAGGAGCGAGAAGATATGATGCTGCCAAAGGGAGGGGGGAGCGATGACATACCCGGTGTCACTACATACGCCGCACATGTCCAATACCGCCACGTCCGGCGTTCGAATGGAAGCAGTACGCAGGCGCTGAGTCGCATGAGAGTCAAGCTGTGGCTTCCTCTGATGACGTGGCCGGGACATGACAGAGGAGAGAATGTAGCTAATGAAAGATCTAGCTCACCTCACGGATGGACAATGGACGCATTGTCCATCCGTGAGGTGAGCTGTATCTTTCATTAGCTACATTCTCTCCTCTGTCCCCCATGGGTACACGATAGGGGACGCGGCATTTTTCCGGGTTGCGCTGTCTGGTCTAATACCAGGCTATGCGCACACACACATTAGTAAGGCAAATACATTTTTCTAATTTTTATTTCCTGTGTGATGGCTGATTAAGTGTATTTCTCTTGCTGTCTTGCTATGCGCAAATTCTCGCCGCTATATGTGAGAATAATTCACTATATCGCATCGCCGATGCGATCTAGCGTCTGCCCTGTGTGTCATAGGTAAGGAGTTTTACAACTTGCAAGATGGCCGACGAAGCTTCTTCATTCTTGCGCGCATGTCCCGGCCACGTCATCAGAGGAAGCCACAGCTTAATTCTCATGCGACTCAGCGCCTGCGTACTGTGTCCATCCGAACGCCGGACGTGGCGGTATTGGACATGTGCGGCGTATGTAGTGACACCGGGTATGTCGTCGCTCCCCCCTCCCTTTGGCAGCATCATATCTTCTCGCTCCTCCCACTAATTGTGCACCTGGTTGGTACTAATTGATTAATATACTTTTATGTCATTTTTGTTTCACTTTATTATGTAATTTGTACACACCAGCGTTGTATTTTGATACTGATGTATATGACATTAATATTTATAGCCTGCTTTTGTATATATGCACTATTTGCGCTTTTTTATATATGCACTAATTGCACTTTATTGTCTATGTTTGTTAATTGATTACACTGTGATGTAATAAGGGGTGGGATTATATATATACCCCACTTTTACACTGTGTTCATTGATTGAGAAAGGCTCTTGTATGAGCTGAAACGTTGCCATCCACATGGGTGAATAAACACCATTCATTTTACTTGGAGTGCTGTCCGTTTTTCTTCTGTATCAAGACGGGGTAAGCTGCTACATCCCTGGACCTAGCACCCATTTTGTTTTTCCGGTGCCGCCATTATTTTCCTTTATATATATATATATATATATATATCTATAGTGAGCTAAAAGTTCCAGGACACCCTTTTATTTCAGAAACAAAAGTGAAAAGGAAATATCTGAATACCATCTTGAAAGCCACCATACTGGTTCAAAGGCAAATTTTTCCAATGGGAAGGGGGTTATGTAGCATATTATCAACACAGAAAGTTCCAAACTTCAAAGTTCAGTTCAGTGTGTTCAGCACCAGGGACAACACATTGTACACGTCAAATAGCTGTGCATCACAGGGAACATTCCCAGTTGTTGTTGCAACTTTCTGTGTTAACTTTTGAACCGCAAGAGATATTGCAAATTTTAGGCAATTTCCAAGAAAATTCTGACCTTCTTTGATATGCTACATAATCCCCTTCCCATTGGAAAAATTTGCCCTTGATCCAACATGGCGGCTTTCAAGATGGTGGCCACCTCACCCATTATTTACTGGGGTATTCAGATATTTCATTGATGGGACTTTTGACTCATCCTGTATATATATATATATATATATATATATACACACACACACACTCACCTAAAGAATTATTAGGAACACCTGTTCTATTTCTCATTAATGCGATTATCTAGTCAACCAATCACATGGCAGTTGCTTCAATGCATGTAGGGTTGTGGTCCTGGTCAAGACAATCTCCTGAACTCCAAACTGAATGTCAGAATGGGAAAAAAAGGTGATTTAAGCAATTTTGAGCGTGGCATGGTTGTTGGTGCCAGACGGGCCGGTCTGAGTATTTCACAATCTGCTCAGTTACTGGGATTTTCACGCACAACCATTTCTAGGGTTTACAAAGAATGGTTTGAAAAGGGAAAAACATCCAGTATGCGGCAGTCCTGTGGGCGAAAATGCCTTGTTGATGCTAGAGGTCAGAGGAGAATGGGCCGACTGATTCAAGCTGATAGAAGAGCAACGTTGACTGAAATAACCACTCGTTACAACCGAGGTATGCAGCAAAGCATTTGTGAAGCCACAACACGAACAACCTTGAGGCGGATGGGCTACAACAGCAGAAGACCCCACTGGCTACCACTCATCTCCACTACAAATAGGAAAAAGAGGCTACAATTTGCACGAGCTCACCAAAATTGGACTGTTGAAGACTGGAAAAATGGTTTCTTGAACATGACAATGAGTTCACTGTACTAAAATGGCCCCCACAGTCACCAGATCTCAACCCAATAGAGCATCTTTGGGATGTGGTGGAACGGGAGCTTCGTGCCCTGGATGTGCATCCCTCAAATCTCCATCAACTGCAAGATGCTATCCTATCAATATGGGCCAACATTTCTAAAGAATGCTATCAGCACCTTGTTGAATCAATGCCACGTAGAATTAAGGCAGTTCTGAAGGCAAAAGGGGGTCCAACACCGTATTAGTATGGTGTTCCTAATAATTCTTTAGGTGAGTGTATATCTGGGTACTATACAATTATGAGTAACATTGCAGGAAGGTTTTACAAGCATAATGATTGAAAAATCTCTTAAACAGCTTTTGTGTTTCATCCGATGGTACTTTACAGACAGTATTAGAATATCAGTATACCGTCCACCAAAGTACATAATGTATTAAATGTATAACTCAGAAACTGGTAAGCAGAACATTTCAAAAAGGGAGAATAGAAGTGTCACTGCCACTCAGTATTCATTCCAAGCACAAAAACATCATGCTCAAGTTTGTATTGCTACTGCGACTAGCTTTGCCAATCTGTCCGATATCAGTTCTCATATTGGCAGTGGTACTGTATAGGAATTTTAATATTCATGTAACGTATTCTGTGGTATCAGAAGCCTGGAATGTAAACACCATTACTGGAGCTGTTACACAGAAAACATGAGCATATAAGCAACATAAATAAATGTAACGTGTGCTATAATTTCCGTTTCTTTTTTTTTTTAGGGACAACCACCAGATCCAACATGAGACAGACACCCCAATCGTACCGGATGGACCACTAAATCTGTGATGGAAACCTATATTCCTTTACCTGTAAATGCTTCACCTATCTCTTCACTGATTTTTTCTGGTAGGGAAACTCCTCCCGGTGATCGCAGCCTCCGAGGGCTTGGTCCTGATGTGAGTGCAAGGCTGAGAGATGATGGAGGAGAACTGTGCTCACAAGAAGAGAAAGGCACAGAGGCACGGGTACGAGAGCCTATAAAAGATCCACTGTTGTAAGCCTTTATACTTTTCATTTTTTGACCTTTTTATGTTGATTTTTCAACACCCACCTCTTGCTGTCAGTAGAGCACTCACTGTCCTTTCGCTTATTGCATTGAATCCAGCCTTAATGTCCAGAAAAGAACGATGGCTTGAACCAATTGTGGATGTGTCCTGGACTCGATGCTCTAGATGAAAAATAAATAGTTAGTGCAGCTGTTTTACAAAACTATAGTTACCCGAAAATTAAGCTTAACCCTTTCAAGACCAAGCTATTTTCACCTTCGTGACCAGGCTTAATTTTGCAAATCTGACATATGTCACTATTAGTGCTAATAACTTTGGAATGCTTTTATTTATCCAAGCCATTCTGAGATTGTTTTCTCGCATTTGACATTTCGTACTTGGTGTTAGGGGTAAACTTTTGCTGGAATGGCTTTTGGGTCGTGTCATATTTGAAGGCACACTAAGCAGGGGCGGACTGAGCGGTCGGGCACATCGGACGTGGTCTGAGGGCCCGGCCGGGGAGGGGGCCCGCCAGCCGGCCTTGGGGTGTGCGGTGCGGAGCTGGCGGCAGGGCACAGGGAGATGAGCGCTTCCATTGTGGAAGCGCTAATCTCCAGTCATCTGTATCGCTGTCCTCAGGACAGCGATACAGATACCTGTGCTGCGGCAGGGAAGGGAGAGGCCTGTCCCTTTCCCTTCCTCTGATAGGCTGCAGGCACACTAGGCCGGCAGCCTATCAGAGGCCGACGCAGGCGGCGCGATGACGTCATCGCGCCGCCTGAGCCATACAGCGCGGGATACAGGCCAGAAGAGGCCTGCATCGCATCGCTGACATGGAGGTAAGTATGTGTGTTTTTTTTTATTTTTATATATACAATGCTGTTATTACTGGCACAGGGGGGCTATTACTGGCATGCAGGGGGGCTATTACTGGCATGCAGGGGGGCTATTACTTGCACAGGGGGGCTATTACTGGCACAGGGGGGCTATTACTGGCACGCAGGGGGTTATTACTGGCACGCAGGGGGGTTATTACTGGCACACAGGGGGCTATTACTGGCACGCAGGGGGCTATTACTGGCACGCAGGGGGGCTATTACTGGCATGCAGGGGGGTTATTACTGGCACCCTGGCACAGGGGGCTATTACTGGCACAGGGGGGCTATTACTGGCACAGGGGGGCTATTACTGGCACAGGGGGGCTATTACTGGCACGCAGGGGGGCTATTACTGGCACGCAGGGGGCTATTACTGGCATGCAGGGAGGGTATAACTGGCACAGGGGCTATTACTGGCACAGGGGGTCTATTACTGGCACAGGGGGGCTATTACTGGCACGCAGGGGGCTATTACTGGCACGCAGGGGGCTATTACTGGCACACAGGGGGCTATTACTGGCACGAGGGGCTGTTATTACTGGCACGGGGGGCTGTTCTTACTGGCATGGGGGGGCTGTTCTTACTGGCATGGGGGGGCTGTTATTACTGGCACGGGGGGGACTCTTATTAATACTGGCACCGGGGGGACTGTTATTAATACTGGCACATGGGGGGCTGTTATTAATACTGGCACATGATTGGGGGCACTATAGGGGCATCTACTGAGGCCACAAAAAAGGGGTATTTTATATGGGTGCGCTGTACAGTACAATTTTATACTGGGACACATTATGGTGGGTACCATGGGGAAGGGGGGAGAGGAGTACTATGGGATCATCTACGGGGGGCACTAAGAAGGGGTATTTTATACTTGCAAATTATGGTGGACACTGAGGGCATCTACTGGAGCATTTTATACTGGTACATTATGGGGGACACTAGGAGGAAGGAGGGTGTGGAGCACTATGGGGGCATTTACTAGGGGCACTATATAGGGGTATTTTATACTGTGACATTATGGGGGCACTATGGGGACATTAGCTCAACTGGGGGCATTACAAGGGGGTATTTTTTGCACTGTCACATTATAAGAAGAATTATTTCTACTGGGGGGGCTTTATTACTCCCCCATGGTAGCAGCACCAGCCTCTCCCTGCTCTGCTATCCCTCTGCCCCTTCTCCAAATCCTTATTATGAAATCTTTCTCATTAGGATAAAACACATCAGCTCCACCGAGCCCCCGGCCAAAGTGTGGAAGTGGCGTCGGAGATCCCCAAGGCCCAAGCCAAGTAATTGTAAGTTTTCATGTGGAATATGTTTGTTATACACATATAACATACACTGTGCCACACAATATACAGTATACCTCTACAATGTGTAGTCTGTTCTATAAGCACCATTGTTTTGGTGCGGCGGACAGAAGAAAATCTGGAAGTGCCCCTCCCGAGACCACTTGAATATGACAAACGGGGAAATCCCTCAGGACGTTGCTACGCTATTCTATTAATCGTTTTGAAATTAGGTGGTCACTAGGACCTGAGCGGAACTTTGCAGCCTCACTGACTAATTTTAAATCCTTGATCCGCCACTGTCCCCAGCCTGCTGCTTGTGATAGGTAGCCAGGCCGCCACTGGCAATGCCCTCTGCCTCAGCAACATGGGCTCAGGGTAGGCCACGGGGGCGCGACGAGCGGTGCCGCGGCGGCGGGAAGCAGGAGACAGGAGTGCAGCCGCAGGTCCTACCTAGAGGTGAGCTGACTGACTGTGTGTCAGCCGCCCTCAGCCAGAGCCCCAGATTGATAAATTATTGCACTTTTGTTCTTTGTGTAGTGCGTGGCTGGAGGTGGGACATGGGTGGGGCCTGGAAGGGGGCCCTTGATTTATTTTGCCCGGGGGCACTAAGGGGTTCTCAGTCCACCCCTGACACTAAGGCACCCCAACAGAAGAAACCCCCGAAAAGTGACTCCATTTTGGAAACTACAAAGAATTGCTTGAGGGGTTTACTGACCACTTTTACCTAAGAGGTGTTTCATAATATTTAGAAACGCTTGGCTGTGAAAATATAATATTTATTTTTTACATGTAAATGTCTCAATTTTTTTTTTTTTTTAAAGATCTTTTTATTGAAATGAGAATCCACAAGTACATCCATGGACAAAGAACATCGTGCACAAAAATAGCATCAAAGCACATTGTACAGGCAATTGTTAAAGTTGGAATCCTCAAATCACATTTTTACAATTTAAGCCCCCCCCCCACCCCAACCCCCTTATTCGTGACCCCATCCCGAACCCCCCTCCTAACTCCCCACCCGTGAACACCAATCCAGGACCTTAGGACTGGAAGCGGTATCAGCACTGAGCCGCTCCTCCTACCCCCCCCCCAAGATTTACTCCCCAAGTGCCAAGTTACACCTCCAGCTTCCCTAAACTATTTGCAAGCTGGGCCTTTAGATACCAGCCAGTCTGTTTAAATGGAGCTATAAGCTCTTGTATTTCGATATCGGATAACCGTTTCTCTACGAACTTCCTCCACTTTTTGATGAACCTTTCAACTAGGCGTTCCTTGTCCTGTTCCACCTCCAATCTCTCCAGGTAAAGAACCTTCTTCATCGTCCCAATGACCTCCTCCCACACCGGAACCTCCCTTTCTAGCCAGTGCCGTAAAAGAGACTTTTTTACCGACATCAATAGAAGGTGCACACCCGGCTTAGCAACCACCGATCCCAATTCCTCTTCCTGGTTCAAAGGTATATAGTGGAATATGCACTGTTGTGGCGTGGGGCCCACTATCTCTCCCCAAATGTCCTCTATCGAGTCAATGGCCTGCCTCCACAATGGCTGCACCATTGGACATTCCCAAATGGCATGTAGTAGTCCTGCTTTCGGGAGATTACACTTAGGGCACTCACGCAGATAATGAGCAGGGGCATCGTGGTAGGATAAATTAAAAGCGTACGTTGCTCTATGCATCAGCCTCAGTTGCGTCTCCCTCCACTGTTCATTGTATATTGCTCGCCTAACCAGTTCCATTCCCGCCCTCATTTTCTTTGCTATATTTAAGTCAGATAACTCCCTTTCCCAAGATTTGTATGCCCCTTTCACCAAGCCTATTGTCTGAATGCCGTGAAGTCGCCTATGTAATTCAGAGAGGGGTACATGGGAGCCATCACTACCTAGCAATGCCGCAAACCATGCCAGCCTCTCCGAGTCCCCAACCGAGAGCGCTTGAGCCCTACAATAACTTCTAATTTGCTGGTAAGGGAGATAGTGGGCTTCCTGGAAGCCAAACTGCGTTTTTACCTGTTCCCAAGGTAGCCAATGAAGGCCGGGAGTCTGTAGCAAGTCCTTAAGCCGCATTATGTTCTTTTCCCTCCATGACTGGAACATAGTGTTCTCTCTACCCTGGGGGAACGCCGGCAAAGACCACAGTGGGAGCCTGGGCGACAAATAGCAGGGAAGGCCATAAATCTTCCTAATCGCCTTCCACGCCATTATGGTATCTTTCAATAGAATGGACTGTCTTATTGACACCGGAATGTCTTTCAGTCTGGAGTGAAGCAAAGCCTCAAGATCCTCACCCTCAGCTAGTTCCCTTTCGAAAGCAATCGCCGAATAGTGACCCGTGCCCCACACCCAGTCTCGCACATGCCTAAATAGCGACGCTAGGTTGTAGTGACGAATATTTGGTAACTGCAGCCCCCCCTCGTCTTTCAGCATCGTTAATTTGGCATAGGCGATGCGCGGCCTCTTAGTTTTCCAGAGGAAGCGGTTGAACGCTCTCTGCATCCTAACAACATCAGTGTGCTTGAGCAGCAGTGGAATCGTCTGGAGCGGGTAGAGTAGCTTCGGGAAGCTTACCATTTTAATTAAATGGGCCCTCCCACACACCGACAATGGCAGATCCTGCCATCTCTCCAGTTCATTTTCTATTTTGAGGAAGAGAGGGGGGTAGTTCAGAGCGTATATTGATGCAGGGGTACGCCCAATTTTAATTCCCAAGTAGGTCAAATAGTCTTTCCGAATTTCCACCCTATTTTGTAAATCATTCGCCACGGGGGATCTGTGATCCAGGAACAGCAGCTGGCTTTTTGCCGCATTGACCCTATAGCCCGTAGCTAGGGATGAGCGAACTCGAACTGTATAGTTCGGGTTCGTACCGAATTTTGGGGTGTCCGTGACACGGACCCGAACCCGGACATTTTCGTAAAAGTCCGGGTTCGGGTTCGGTGTTCGTCGCTTTCTTGGCGCTTTTGTGACGCTTTCTTGGCGCTTTTTGAAAGGCTGCAAAGCAGCCAATCAACAAGCGTCATACTACTTGCCCCAAGAGGCCATCACAGCCATGCCTACTATTGGCATGGCTGTGATTGGCCAGAGCACCATGTGACCCAGCCTCTATTTAAGCTGGAGTCACATAGCGCCGCCCGTCACTCTGCTCTGATTAGCGTAGGGAGAGGTTGCGGCTGCGACAGTAGGGCGAGATTAGGCAGATTAACTCCTCCAAAGGACTTGATTAACTGATCGATCTGCAGCTGTGGATCATTGAGCTGCTGATCCTCAATTGCTCACTGTTTTTAGGCTGCCCAGACCGTTTGTCAGTCACATTTTTCTGGGGTGATCGGCGGCCATTTTGTGTCTTGTGGTGCGCCAGCACAAGCTGCGACCAAGTGCATTTAACCCTCAATGGTGTGGTTGTTTTTTGGCTAAAGCCTACATCAGGGTGAAGCTGTCACACCAAGTGCATTTAACCAGCAATAGTCTGTTCATTTTTTGGCCATATACAAAATCAGGGGCAAGCTGCGCCTGTCACCAAGTGCATTTAACCCTCAATGGTGTGGTTGTTTTTTGGCTAAAGCCTACATCAGGGTGAAGCTGTCACACCAAGTGCATTTAACCAGCAATAGTCTGTTCATTTTTTGGCCATATACAAAATCAGGGGCAAGCTGCGCCTGTCACCAAGTGCATTTAACCCTCAATGGTGTGGTTGTTTTTTGGCTAAAGCCTACATCAGGGTGAAGCTGTCACACCAAGTGCATTTAACCAGCAATAGTCTGTTCATTTTTTGGCCATATACAAAATCAGGGGCAAGCTGCGCCTGTCACCAAGTGCATTTAACCCTCAATGGTGTGGTTGTTTTTTGGCTAAAGCCTACATCAGGGTGAAGCTGTCACACCAAGTGCATTTAACCAGCAATAGTCTGTTCATTTTTTGGCCATATACAAAATCAGGGGCAAGCTGCGCCTGTCACCAAGTGCATTTAACCCTCAATGGTGTGGTTGTTTTCTGGCTAAAGCCTACATCAGGGTGAAGCTGTCACACCAAGTGCATTTAACCAGCAATAGTCTGTTTATTTTTTGGCCATATACTACATCAGGGGCAAGCTGCGCCCGTCACCAAGTGCATTTAACCCTCAGTAGTGTGGTTGGTCAAGCTGTGACACCAAGTGCATTTAACCAGCAATAGTCTGTTCATTTTTTGGCCATATACTACATCAGGGGCAAGCTGCGCCCGTCACCAAGTGCATTTAACCAGCAATAGTGTGGTTATTTTTTGGCCATATCCCAGTCTAATTCTGTCACTAAATCCATACCGGTCACCCAGCGCCTAAATACTAGGCCTCAAATTTATATCCCGCTAAATCTCTCGTTACCGCTGTCCTGTTGTAGCTGGGAAAGTTATTTAGTGTCCGTCAAAGCACATTTTTTGTTCTGGGTTGAAGTACAATTCCCAATTTAGCAATTTCATAATTTAGTGGTTTCTGCTATATCAGAGCTATTTGAAATCTATCCCTAAAAGGGTATATAATATTCAAGGTGCACATTGGGTCATTCAGAATAACTTCACACACACCCGCTACTGTGTATTTTCAAGTCTAATTCTGTCACTAAACCCATACCTGTCACCCAGCGCCTAAATACTAGGCCTCAAATTTATATCCTGCTAAATCTCTCGTTACCGCTGTCCTGTTGTAGCTGGGAAAGTTATTTAGTGTCCGTCAAAGCACATTTTTTGTTCTGGGTTGAAGTACAATTCCCAATTTAGCAATTTCATAATTTAGTGGTTTCTGCTATATCAGAGCTATTTGAAATCTATCCCTAAAAGGGTATATAATATTCAAGGTGCACATTGGGTCATTCAGAATAACTTCACACACACCCGCTACTGTGTATTTTCAAGTCTAATTCTGTCACTAAACCCATACCTGTCACCCAGCGCCTAAATACTAGGCCTCAAATTTATATCCTGCTAAATCTCTCGTTACCGCTGTCCTGTTGTAGCTGGGAAAGTTATTTAGTGTCCGTCAAAGCACATTTTTTGTTCTGGGTTGAAATACAATTCCCAATTTAGCAATTTCATAATTTAGTGGTTTCTGCTATATCAGAGCTATTTGAAATCTATCCCTAAAAGGGTAGATCATATTGAAGGTGCACATAGGGTCATTCAGAATAACTTCACACACACCCGCTACTGTGTATTTCCAAGTCTAATTCTGTCACTAAACCCATACCTGTCACCCAGCGCCTAAATACTAGGCCTCAAATTTATATCCCGCTAAATCTCTCGTTACCGCTGTCCTGTTGTAGCTGGGAAAGTTATTTAGTGTCCGTCAAAGCACATTTTTTGTTCTGGGTTGAAGTACAATTCCCAATTTAGCAATTTCATAATTTAGTGGTTTCTGCTATATCAGAGCTATTTGAAATCTATCCCTAAAAGGGTATATAATATTCAAGGTGCACATTGGGTCATTCAGAATAACTTCACACACACCCGCTACTGTGTATTTCCAAGTCTAATTCTGTCACTAAACCCATACCTGTCACCCAGCGCCTAAATACTAGGCCTCAAATTTATATCCTGCTAAATCTCTCGTTACCGCTGTACTGTTGTTGCTTGGAAAGATATTTAGTGTCCGTCAAAGCACATTTTTTGTTCTGGGTTGAAGTACAATTCCCAATTTAGCAATTTCATAATTTAGTGGTTTCTGCTATATCAGAGCTATTTGAAATCTATCCCTAAAAGGGTATATAATATTCAAGGTGCACATTGGGTCATTCAGAATAACTTCACACACACCCGCTACTGTGTATTTTCAAGTCTAATTCTGTCACTAAACCCATACCTGTCACCCAGCGCCTAAATACTAGGCCTCAAATTTATATCCTGCTAAATCTCTCGTTACCGCTGTCCTGTTGTAGCTGGGAAAGTTATTTAGTGTCCGTCAAAGCACATTTTTTCTTCTGGGTTGAAATACAATTCCCAATTTAGCAATTTCATAATTTAGTGGTTTCTGCTATATCAGAGCTATTTGAAATCTATCCCTAAAAGGGTAGATCATATTGAAGGTGCACATAGGGTCATTCAGAATAACTTCACACACACCCGCTACTGTGTATTTCCAAGTCTAATTCTGTCACTAAACCCATACCTGTCACCCAGCGCCTAAATACTAGGCCTCAAATTTATATCCCGCTAAATCTCTCGTTACCGCTGTCCTGTTGTAGCTGGGAAAGTTATTTAGTGTCCGTCAAAGCACATTTTTTGTTCTGGGTTGAAGTACAATTCCCAATTTAGCAATTTCATAATTTAGTGGTTTCTGCTATATCAGAGCTATTTGAAATCTATCCCTAAAAGGGTATATAATATTCAAGGTGCACATTGGGTCATTCAGAATAACTTCACACACACCCGCTACTGTGTATTTCCAAGTCTAATTCTGTCACTAAACCCATACCTGTCACCCAGCGCCTAAATACTAGGCCTCAAATTTATATCCTGCTAAATCTCTCGTTACCGCTGTACTGTTGTTGCTTGGAAAGATATTTAGTGTCCGTCAAAGCACATTTTTTGTTCTGGGTTGAAGTACAATTCCCAATTTAGCAATTTCATAATTTAGTGGTTTCTGCTATATCAGAGCTATTTGAAATCTATCCCTAAAAGGGTATATAATATTCAAGGTGCACATTGGGTCATTCAGAATAACTTCACACACACCCGCTACTGTGTATTTCAAGTCTAATTCTGTCACTAAACCCATACCTGTCACCCAGCGCCTAAATACTAGGCCTCAAATTTATATCCTGCTAAATCTCTCGTTACCGCTGTACTGTTGTTGCTGGGCAAGATATTTAGTGTCCGTCAAAGCACATTTTTTGTTCTGGGTTGAAATACAATTCCCAATTTAGCAATTTCATAATTTAGTGGTTTCTGCTATATCAGAGCTATTTGAAATCTATCCCTAAAAGGGTATATAATATTCAAGGTGCACATTGGGTCATTCAGAATAACTTCACACACACCCGCTACTGTGTATTTCAAGTCTAATTCTGTCACTAAACCCATACCTGTCACCCAGCGCCTAAATACTAGGCCTCAAATTTATATCCTGCTAAATCTCTCGTTACCGCTGTACTGTTGTTGCTGGGCAAGATATTTAGTGTCCGTCAAAGCACATTTTTTGTTCTGGGTTGAAATACAATTCCCAATTTAGCAATTTCATAATTTAGTGGTTTCTGCTATATCAGAGCTATTTGAAATCTATCCCTAAAAGGGTATATAATATTCAAGGTGCACATTGGGTCATTCAGAATAACTTCACACACACCCGCTACTGTGTATTTCCAAGTCTAATTCTGTCACTAAACCCATACCTGTCACCCAGCGCCTAAATACTAGGCCTCAAATTTATATCCCGCTAAATCTCTCGTACCGCTGTACTGTTGTAGCTGGGCAGAGTTATTTAGTGTCCGTTCAAGCACATTTCTTGTTCTGGGTTGAAATACAATTCCCAATTTAGCAATTTCATAATTTAGTGGTTTCTGCTATATCAGAGCTATTTGAAATCTATCCCTAAAAGGGTATATAATATTCAAGGTGCACATAGGGTCATTCAGAATAACTTCACACACCCGCTACTGTGCATTTCCAAGTCTAATTCTGTCACTAAACCCATACCTGTCACCCAGCGCCTAAATACTAGGCCTCAAATTTATATCCCGCTAAATCTCTCGTTACCGCTGTCCTGTTGTGGCTGGGAAAGTTATTTAGTGTCCGTCAAAGCACATTTTTTGTTCTGGGTTGAAATACAATTCCCAATTTAGCAATTTCATAATTTAGTCGGTTTCTGCTATATCAGAGCTATTTGAAATCTATCCCTAAAAGGGTAGATCATATTGAAGGTGCACATAGGGTCATTCAGAATAACTTCACACACACGCTTCTGTGCATTTCCAAGTCTAATTCTGTCACTAAATCCATACCGGTCACCCAGCGCCTAAATACTAGGCCTCAAATTTATATCCCGCTGAATTTGAATACAATACATTGGGCCAAATAATATATTTGTTGTTGTGGTGAACCATAACAATGAGAAAAACATCTAGTAAGGGACGCGGACGTGGACATGGTCGTGGTGGTGTTAGTGGACCCTCTGGTGCTGGGAGAGGACGTGGCCGTTCTGCCACATCCACACGTCCTAGTGTACCAACTACCTCAGGTCCCAGTAGCCGCCAGAATTTACAGCGATATATGGTGGGGCCCAATGCCGTTCTAAGGATGGTAAGGCCTGAGCAGGTACAGGCATTAGTCAATTGGGTGGCCGACAGTGGATCCAGCACGTTCACATTATCTCCCACCCAGTCTTCTGCAGAAAGCGCACAGATGGCGCCTGAAAACCAACCCCATCAGTCTGTCACATCACCCCCATGCATACCAGGGAAACTGTCTCAGCCTCAAGTTATGCAGCAGTCTCTTATGCTGTTTGAAGACTCCGCTGGCAGGGTTTCCCAAGGGCATCCACCTAGCCCTTCCCCAGCGGTGAAAGACATAGAATGCACTGACGCACAACCACTTATGTTTCCTGATGATGAGGACATGGGAATACCACCTCAGCATGTCTCTGATGATGACGAAACACAGGTGCCAACTGCTGCGTCTTTCTGCAGTGTGCAGACTGAACAGGAGGTCAGGGATCAAGACTGGGTGGAAGACGATGCAGGGGACGATGAGGTCCTAGACCCCACATGGAATGAAGGTCGTGCCACTGACTTTCACAGTTCGGAGGAAGAGGCAGTGGTGAGACCGAGCCAACAGCGTAGCAAAAGAGGGAGCAGTGGGCAAAAGCAGAACACCCGCCGCCAAGAGACTCCGCCTGCTACTGACCGCCGCCATCTGGGACCGAGCACCCCAAAGGCAGCTTCAAGGAGTTCCCTGGCATGGCACTTCTTCAAACAATGTGCTGACGACAAGACCCGAGTGGTTTGCACGCTGTGCCATCAGAGCCTGAAGCGAGGCATTAACGTTCTGAACCTGAGCACAACCTGCATGACCAGGCACCTGCATGCAAAGCATGAACTGCAGTGGAGTAAACACCTTAAAACCAAGGAAGTCACTCAGGCTCCCCCTGCTACCTCTTCTGCTGCTGCCGCCTCGGCCTATTCTGCTGCTGCCGCCTCGGCCTCTTCCTCCGCCTCTGGAGGAACGTTGGCACCTGCCGCCCAGCAAACAGGGGATGTACCACCAACACCACCACCACCACCTCCGTCACCAAGCGTCTCAACCATGTCACACGCCAGCGTTCAGCTCTCCATCTCACAAACATTTGATAGAAAGCGTAAATTCCCACCTAGCCACCCTCGATCCCTGGCCCTGAATGCCAGCATTTCTAAACTACTGGCCTATGAAATGCTGTCATTTAGGCTGGTGGACACAGACAGCTTCAAACAGCTCATGTCGCTTGCTGTCCCACAGTATGTTGTTCCCAGCCGGCACTACTTCTCCAAGAGAGCCGTGCCTTCCCTGCACAACCAAGTATCCGATAAAATCAAGTGTGCACTGCGCAACGCCATCTGTAGCAAGGTCCACCTAACCACAGATACGTGGACCAGTAAGCACGGCCAGGGACGCTATATCTCCCTAACTGCACACTGGGTAAATGTAGTGGCAGCTGGGCCCCAGGCGGAGAGCTGTTTGGCGCACGTCCTTCCGCCGCCAAGGATCGCAGGGCAACATTCTTTGCCTCCTGTTGCCACCTCCTCCTTCTCGGCTTCCTCCTCCTCTTCTTCCACCTGCTCATCCAGTCAGCCACACACCTTCACCACCAACTTCAGCACAGCCCGGGGTAAACGTCAGCAGGCCATTCTGAAACTCATATGTTTGGGGGACAGGCCCCACACCGCACAGGAGTTGTGGCGGGGTATAGAACAACAGACCGACGAGTGGTTGCTGCCGGTGAGCCTCAAGCCCGGCCTGGTGGTGTGTGATAATGGGCGAAATCTCGTTGCAGCTCTGGGACTAGCCAATTTGACGCACATCCCTTGCTTGGCGCATGTGCTGAATTTGGTGGTGCAGAAGTTCATTCACAACTACCCCGACATGTCAGAGCTGCTGCATAAAGTGCGGGCCGTCTGTTCGCGCTTCCGGCGTTCACATCCTGCTGCTGCTCGCCTGTCTGCGCTACAGCGTAACTTCGGCCTTCCCGCTCACCGCCTCATATGCGACGTGCCCACCAGGTGGAACTCCACCTTGCACATGCTGGACAGACTGTGCGAGCAGCAGCAGGCCATAGTGGAGTTTCAGCTGCAGCACGCACGGGTCAGTCGCACTACAGAACAGCACCACTTCACCACCAATGACTGGGCCTCCATGCGAGACCTGTGTGCCCTGTTGCGCTGTTTCGAGTACTCCACCAACATGGCCAGTGGCGATGACACCGTTATCAGCGTTACAATACCACTTCTATGTCTCCTTGAGAAAACACTTAGGGCGATGATGGAAGAGGAGGTGGCCCAGGAGGAGGAGGAGGAGGAGGAGGAAGAGGGGTCATTTTTAGCACTTTCAGGCCAGTCTCTTCGAAGTGACTCAGAGGGAGGTTTTTGGCAACAGCAGAGGCCAGGTACAAATGTGGCCAGCCAGGGCCCACTACTGGAGGACGAGGAGGACGAGGATGAGGAGGAGGTGGAGGAGGATGAGGATGAAGCATGGTCACAGCGGGGTGGCACCCAACGCAGCTCGGGTCCATCACTGGTGCGTGGCTGGGGGGAAAGGCAGGACGATGACGATACGCCTCCCACAGAGGACAGCTTGTCCTTACCCCTGGGCAGCCTGGCACACATGAGCGACTACATGCTGCAGTGCCTGCGCAACGACAGCAGAGTTGCCCACATTTTAACCTGTGCGGACTACTGGGTTGCCACCCTGCTGGATCCACGCTACAAAGACAATGTGCCCACCTTACTTCCTGCACTGGAGCGTGATAGGAAGATGCGCGAGTACAAGCGCACGTTGGTAGACGCGCTACTGAGAGCATTCCCAAATGTCACAGGGGAACAAGTGGAAGCCCAAGGCCAAGGCAGAGGAGGAGCAAGAGGTCGCCAAGGCAGCTGTGTCACGGCCAGCTCCTCTGAGGGCAGGGTTAGCATGGCAGAGATGTGGAAAACTTTTGTCAACACGCCACAGCTAACTGCACCACCACCTGATACGCAACGTGTTAGCAGGAGGCAACATTTCACTAACATGGTGGAACAGTACGTGTGCACACCCCTCCACGTACTGACTGATGGTTCGGCCCCATTCAACTTCTGGGTCTCTAAATTGTCCACGTGGCCAGAGCTAGCCTTTTATGCCTTGGAGGTGCTGGCCTGCCCGGCAGCCAGCGTTTTGTCTGAACGTGTATTCAGCACGGCAGGGGGCGTCATTACAGACAAACGCAGCCGCCTGTCTACAGCCAATGTGGACAAGCTGACGTTCATAAAAATGAACCAGGCATGGATCCCACAGGACCTGTCCGTCCCTTGTCCAGATTAGACATTAACTACCTCCCCATAACCATATATTATTGGACTCCAGGGCACTTCCTCATTCAATCCTATTTTTATTTTCATTTTACCATTATATTGCAAGGCTACCCAAAGTTGAATGAACCTCTCCTCTGCCTGTGTGCTAGGCCTAAATATATGCCAATGGATTGTTGCAGTGGTGGCTGACGTGAAGCCTCATTCTCTGCTATGACATGCAGACTGATTCTCTGGTGACATGAAGCCAGATTGTCTGTTACGGGACCTCTCTCCTCTGCCTGGGTGCTGGGCCTGAATTTATGACAATGGACTGTTGCAGTGGTGGGTGACGTGAAGCCTGATTCTCTGCTATGACATGAAGACTGATTCTCTGCTGACATGAAGCCAGATCCTCTGTTACGGGACCTCTCTCCTCTGCCTGGGTGCTGGGCCTAAATATCTGACAATGGACTGTTGCATTGGTGGCTGACGTGAAGCCTGATTCTCTGCTATGATATGAAGACTGATTCTCTGCTGACATGAAGCCAGATTGTCTGTTACGGGACCTCTCTCCTCTGCCTGTGTGCTAGGCCTAAATATATGCCAATGGATTGTTGCAGTGGTGGCTGACGTGAAGCCTGATTCTCTGCTATGACATGCAGACTGATTCTCTGGTGACATGAAGCCAGATCCTCTGTTACGGGACCTCTCTCCTCTGCCTGGGTGCTGGGCCTAAATTTATGAAAATGGACTGTTGCAGTGGTGGGTGACGTGAAGCCTGATTCTCTGCTATGACATGAAGACTGATTCTCTGGTGACATGAAGCCAGATCCTCTGTTACGGGACCTCTCTCCTCTGCCTGGGTGCTGGGCCTAAATTTATGAAAATGGACTGTTGCAGTGGTGGGTGACGTGAAGCCTGATTCTCTGCTATGACATGCAGACTGATTCTCTGGTGACATGAAGCCAGATCCTCTGTTACGGGACCTCTCTCCTCTGCCTGGGTGCTGGGCCTAAATTTATGAAAATGGACTGTTGCAGTGGTGGGTGACGTGAAGCCTCATTCTCTGCTATGACATGCAGACTGATTCTCTGCTGACATGAAGCCAGATTGTCTGTTACGGGACCTCTCTCCTCTGCCTGGGTGCTGGGCCTGAATTTATGACAATGGACTGTTGCAGTGGTGGCTGACGTGAAGCCTGATTCTCTGCTATGATATGAAGACTGATTCTCTGCTGACATGAAGCCAGATTGTCTGTTACGGGACCTCTCTCCTCTGCCTGGGTGCCGGGGCCTAAATATCTGAGAATGGACTGTTCCAGTGGTGGGTAACGGGAAGCCAGATTCTCTGCTATGATATGAAGACTGATTCTCTGCTGACATGAAGCCAGATTGTCTGTTACGGGACCTCTCTCCTCTGCCTGGGTGCTGGGCCTAAATTTATGAAAATGGACTATTACAGTGGTGGGTGACGTGAAGCCTGATTCTCTGCTATGACATGAAGACTGATTCTCTGCTGACATGAAGCCAGATTGTCTGTTACGGGACCTCTCTCCTCTGCCTGGGTGCCGGGGCCTAAATATCTGAGAATGGACTGTTCCAGTGGTGGGTGACGGGAAGCCAGATTCTCTGCTATGGAACCTCTCTCCAATTGATTTTGGTTAATTTTTATTTATTTAATTTTTATTTTAATTAATTTCCCTATCCACATTTGTTTGCAGGGGATTTACCTACATGTTGCTGCCTTTTGCAGCCCTCTAGCCCTTTCCTGGGCTGTTTTACAGCCGTTTTAGTGCCGAAAAGTTCGGGTCCCCATTGACTTCAATGGGGTTCGGGTTCGGGACGAAGTTCGGATCGGGTTCGGATCCCGAACCCGAACATTTCCGGGATGTTCGGCCGAACTTCTCGAACCCGAACATCCAGGTGTTCGCTCAACTCTACCCGTAGCACCACCATAGAGATTTAAAGCCTCTAACGTCCTCTCTAATTGAAGCTCCAGGTATCTAAGATATAACAAGATGTCATCTGCAAAGCAGCTAACTTTCAGCTCCTTGGACCCTATTCTAATGCCTTCAAAGGTGTCAGATTTAATCAGCCATCTCACCAGGGGTTCCATTGCCAGGTTGAAGAGCAACGGGGACAAGGGGCAGCCCTGCCGCGTGCCTTTTTCCAGGGTGATTGGCTTGGATAAAAAGCCCGGCACACTCACTCGTGCCTGGGGGTTATCATAGAGCGCCCTCAGGAAATTTCTGAAGCGACCTGTGATGTTAACCCTGTCCAGCACCATGTCTAACCATTGCCAATTGACATTGTCAAATGCCTTCTCGGCATCCACTGCCAACAACGCTGGAGAAGGTCCGCTTTTAGAATCTTTATATCCACTCAGGGCTGCTAACACCTTGCGTATATTAGTCACTGCAGATCTCCCTTTCATGAACCCTACCTGATGCGAACCAATTAAATTGGGCACACAATCAGCCAATCTGTTGGCCAAGATTTTCGACAGGATCTTCACGTCCTGGTTTATCAGGGAGATCGGCCTGTATGCGCTGGGCTGCGTCAAATCCCTTCCCGGCTTAGGGAGGATCTTAATGTAAGCCGTCTTGCCTGAGTCAGGAAAATTTCCTCCAGCCATAATGCTATTGAATAAACCACTCAACGTCAGGGATAGTTCTGGGATCATGGCCTTATAGAATTCCGCAGGGAATCCATCCGGGCCCGGGGCCTTGCCATTCGACAGAGATTTGATTGTCGACCCTAGTTCCTCGTCACTGACGTCTCGGCTCAACGATTCCAGCATTTCGGTGGACAGGCGTGGCAGGTCTACCATGTCTAAGAGATTCCTTGCTTCCTGGGGTCTGGGGGGATCGCTCGCATATAGCGCTTGGAAGTAGTCGCCCAATACTCCCACAATATCTTTCGGCTGGGAGCGTAACTTTCCCAATTTATCTTTAAGGGGATGTAGGGTCGTCTGCCTAACGTATGGACGAGTTAAATTTGCTAACAGCCGCCCCGCCTTGTTGCCCACCCGAAAGAACTTAGCCTTCTGATAATCCCCGAACCACTTTTCCTGCCTTTCCTGACAGTAGTCAAAACTGTGCTTGGCTGTGACCCATAGGACTTTATTGGAGGTTGTGGGATTTTGTAGGAATTCAGTGTACGTCTCCCGCACCTTCTGGGTGGCCTCCTCAAATTTCCTCCTTGCTTCTCTCTTTTTCCCTATCGAATATGACATTATTCGGCCCCTGAGCACCGCTTTGGCCGCATCCCAGAATAGATTCTGGTTCGACGCCTGATCCGCGTTGTCCTGCGAGTATTCCCACCACCACCCTTTTAGCTTGTCTGTAAAATCTCTATCCTTGGATAAGTGCAGAGGCATTCTCCATGTAAAATCCTGCCCACTGGGGACTGTATCCATGATTTCTATAACCACTGGAGCATGGTCCAAGATTAACAAGTCAGAGATTTCCACCAATTTAACTCTGGACAGCATCCTCTGTGATGTCAAGAAATAATCAATCCGGGACCATGACCCCTGGGCATGGGAATAATGGGTATATTTGCGATCCACTGGGTGATGGTAACGCCAGGCATCATACAGGCCCGTTTTCTGTATCAGAGGGAGTAACGTCTGGGCCCTATACTGCTGAGTATTATTTTCGGAGGTACCACGTTTCCTGTCCTCCTGCTCGTTATGCACCCTATTAAAGTCTCCTGCCACTAATAGCATCTGTGAGTCCTCGCCTAAGATATCTTTCTCCAAGGACTTGTAAAAGTCCATCTGGGAGGTGTTGGGCGCATAGACATTGTGCAAGACTATCTGCCCCACCGGAGAATCTAAGCTCACTCGCATCCATCGACACTGATTGTCAGTAGATACAGAAGAAATCTCGTAGCGTAGGCGTTTATGGAACAGGATCATGATGCCTGACTTCCTGCCCATTGAGGATGAACCTACCACTTGTCCCACCCACAATTTTTGCATCCTACAAAAATCCGCCTCTTCCAGATGAGTCTCCTGCAGGAACGCCACATCTATTCTGAGTTTTTTAAGGTGGCGTAGCACAGCCACGTGTTTGGCAGGGGACCTTAGGCCCTTAACGTTCCACGTGGCCACTCTCATTGATGGTACTCTGTGCTTACGCTCTCCGCAGGAGAATCCATCAGGAACAAGCCAAACCGGTATTTCACATATTGGCACTTAGGTAGCAGCAATCCTAACCCCTCTAGATCGGCGTTTTTTTCATTTTCGTTTTTTCATTTTTTCTTTCAGGTACTGATTATCACGCAGGAGGTCTCTAATATTGCTCTGAGCTTTTTCCAGCTCTTCTTCCACTATTACCACCCGCTGCTCAACATCAGCGATCTGAGTGGTATGCTGAGCCACCTCAGCCTGTAATTGTTGCAGGGCCGACGAGACCGTGGCTTCCAGGGAGGCCTTGATGTCCGGCGCCAGGAGTTTAGCCACTTCTATGGCCATGGATTTGCAGGAGGCTGTCAGCTCTTCTGCCGTGGTAAGCTCATATTCCCCTTCTTCTCCCTCAGAGCCTGATGCCTCTGCACTTTTCTGAGTCAGTTGCGATGCCGAGCGGGTAAGCCTGTGTCTTTTCTCAGCCACCGGCGCCATCTTGCCCCTCACTTTCAGGTCGTCACCCGGAGGAAGTATTGCCCGCAATTCTTTCTGCGAACCGCCCCTGACAATGAACTTCTCCATCGATGCCCCCGACACTGTTAGGGGGTTCTGAGGGTACCTTACGGTCCCGGTATGCGGCGGTTCACCTGTTAATCAGGCCGGCAGAACGGAGAGTCGCTTACTCGCGTCTCTCCATGCGCGCGCCGGAACCGGAAGTCCCAAATTTTTTATTTTAACAAGGGATAACTGGAGAAAAAGCACCCCATAATTTGTTACCCATTTTCTCCTGAATACGGCAACACCTCATATGTGGTCGTAAACGGATTTATGAGCAGACGGCAGAATTCAAAAGGAAAGGAGTGGCATTTGCATTTTCTAACGTTAAATTTGCTGAAATAGATTTTAAGGGCCATAGCTTTTAATTATTTTTTTTTGATTGAGCTGTGTAGAGGCTCATTTTTTGCGGGATGGGCTGTAGTTTTTAATGGTACCATTTTTGGGTACATATGACTTTTTGATCGCTTTTTATTAATTTTTTTCTGAGGTGAAGTCAGCTAATGTTGTAATTCTGCCAGTGTTTCTTTTTTTATTTTTATTGGGTTCTCCATGTGGTATATTTGATAAGATAACTTTATTCTGTGGGTTGATACAGTTGAGGCGATACCAAATTTATATTGATTTATTTATGTTCTACCACTTTTATATCCTAAAATATCTTTTGCATCACCAAATCGAAGACCCATAACTTTTAGATTTTTCCATCAATGTAGGTGTGTGAGAGCTTGATTTTTTGCAGGACAGGCTGTAATTTTTACTGGTACAATTTTGGGGTCTATATGACTTTTTGAGCGCTTTTTATTCCATTTTCTGGAGGTGAAGCAGGCAAAAAAAGACCCATAACTTTTTTTATATGAGGGCCTATTTTTTTGAGAGCTGGGCTGTAGTTTTTATTGATATCATTTTTGGTATGCATATGACTTTTTGTTCACTTTTTTGGGGAGGTGAGGCAAAAAAAACAGCAATTCTGCTAGTTTTTCTATTTTTACAGTGTTTACCATGCGGGATTAGTACCATAAACATTTTATAGATCAGGTCATTACGGATGCGGCGATGCTAATTATGTGTAGTTTATTTTATTTTTTAATGTCTTAAAAATGAGCGGATATGTAAAAAGGCTTTTTAATTTACATTTTTATCTTAAAAAAAAAATTATAATATTTTCACACTTTTTTTTTTATTAAGTCCCACTTGGATCTTGAAGATCCAATGGGGCTGATGACTGTACTATACTTTGCAAGGCTCTTGCATTGCAAAATACTGTATAGTACTACCTGATGGCAACACTGGACGCCTTTGGAAGGCCATGACAACCATTGGGCAGCTGCCAACGCAACGCGGTAGTCCGATGGTTGAGAGAGAGCCGCTGCATCTAAGGGGGTTACAGCAGCGTGTCAGCATACAGCTGACACTTGCTGCTGATGACGGCGGCTCAGGAACTGAGCTGCCACCATCACATCCAGCAGGACCGCAACAGGGGGCACAGAAGGAGGCAGGGGGCTCAGATGGGGGCAGTGAACAATTAAAGCCAAGGGCCGGCACGTGCAATGCACGGACGGCAAAGTTAAAAGCAGGGGACACAGATGAGGGGCACAGATTGGGGGCAAAGATCAGCTAATGCCTGATTTCAGGCTCTGATCTGCAGAGTGCAGGTCAGAGCCTGAAACTGGCATTTTTACACTGCTGCGCTCCATTTGGAGCGATCGCCGACAAGCGACCACTCTGATTGGTCCCTTGCCAGCATTACTGGACTCTGCACTGTCCCTGACAGCGGCAGTGCAGGGGCAGAAGCTTTAATCCAAGCTTTGCAGCGCTTGGATTAAAGAGCAGCCAGAATGTTTATATACATATATAACGCTATCTGCACGGGGTGAAGGGGTAAAACAACATATTGCTAAGGCCTCGTCCACACTTCCATTTTTCACAGACCGTTGGAAATGAGGACAGCACACGTGGCCAAAGCTTTAAATGTGTCTGTTCACTTTTCAGTATTTTCTTACTGACCGTGGGTCAGTAAAAAAACAACAACACAGAGACATGCAATACTTTGATTCGTGATGCGGACCAAGCACGCCCATTCAAGTCTATGGGTCTGTGGTGTGTCCATTTTTCACGGAAGACAGATCGAAAATGCTCTTGAAATACATTTTCATTTGAGCATTGTCCGTGAATTATAGATGACACACAGACGGGGAAAAAAAGGACACATGGACCAACCCTGGATCCTTTACAAACATCTTCACAGATGAAACACGTACGTGATGTGACACTGACACAGAAATGCGGACGAGGCCTAAAACATTTTGAATGTCTGACAACTAGAAACTTTGTAGATTATATCAACAAATTTATAATTAGGTCTGGCTCTTTTGACTCATATAGTGACTGCCATGCAAAAAAAAAAAAAAAAAGAATGTCTGCTACCAGGTCATGGTAATAATCTGAAGCTACTTTACTCCAATGTCCAAATAACAAATCCAAACCTAACCATATTCAGCCATGCCCTTGGCACTAGGTATGGATTGTGTATCCTAATGGTCACATCTATAGAGTGCTGAAACATTTGTCACTTCTTCATTGTACAGTGGTTTTTATTAGTTTATATAGTTTGCAAATGTGAGACAAGCATAACATTGGTTACTGCCCTCAAACTTTTTCATAAATCTCCCCTTTGGCCAAATCTTTTTCATATAGTTGAGTCACAAGAAAAGCCTGCAATTCTTTGAACATTATTCTATGATGATTTGTGACTTCCTGGATGATTTGTTGCTGTAAATGACCACTTAAGTATTCTACTGAAGTTATCGACCGTCTCTTTAGTTCAATGAAGTCTTACAAATTAATTTGTAAGGCTAAGGATAAACTTAAAGGGGTTGTCTCATCATGAATGAGAACCCCTTTAAGATCTTTTTTTTTTGTCACACTCCAAAAGTAGCTTAAAAATATTTTCAAGATTACTGCAGACAAATGATCAGATAGTGATTTTTTTCAATCTTCTACACGCTTGGATTTCAGCTGCACTGGGACTACAGCACCGTCCACTGTGTGTACTGGATGGAGCTAGTTATTGCAGTCCTGTTCCCATTCACTTCAATGGAAACAGCCCTGCAGTAGCCAGCACCACCACTACATACAATGGACGGAGATGACTTTCCAGTGTCGACTTACGATGGTGCAGCTAACTGCAGAACCACTGATCGCCTGGGGTGTTGGGCCCTGCGGATCATATATTGATGGCCTAAGGATAGTCTAGCTATAAAAAACAAACTAAAAAAAATTTTAATATCCAGTACATATTTTTTTAAAATGTCAAATGTTCATTTAATTTTTTTAACTTCTCTCTGGTGTTCTCTCACTTCTCTCACAAAGAGCAGGTAATACATTTTTTTGATATGAGACATCAACTCAATGTTCTCCAACAGAATGAAGGCGTCATTAATAGTGCTTGTTTTCTGTTAATGGAGGGAAGAGATTGTTATAATGGCCGTCAGCACATCACAATACCCTTTTGAAGCTTTTACAAAGGTGGGAAAATCTATGCACTATGTGCCAGTAGAGGGCAGTGCAACAGTATGTTTCAGAGAATGGAGAACTAGTAAAAAGATTAGAAATGAGCCTCCATTGCAGATATTTGTAAATGATTTTATGTAAATTCACAGTAATGTGTCATACATCACCCTTTACTATAAATCAAGTGCTAGACTAAAGAAACAAACTATGTAAAGTAAGAATTACACTAGAACAGAATGCTATAAAATGTCACAATAAACACTGCTGAATATACACAAATTATATATATAAGTACATACTGCGTACTCACATTACCATGAAAACCTTAAACCTCCATTGTAAATACAGGTGAAACTAGAAAAATTTAAATATCGTGCAAAGTTCATTTATTTCAGTAATGCAACTTAAACGGTGAAACTAACATATAAGATAGACTCATTACATGCAAAGCGAGATATCTCAAGCCTTTATTTGTTATAATTTGGATGATTATGGCTTACAGCTTATGAAACCCCAAAGTCACAATTTTGAGGTACCCTTTGCTCAGGGAATATGGATTAATTAGCTGACTAGAGTGTGACACTTTGAGCCTAGAACATTGAACCTTTTCACAATATTCTAATTTTAAGCTGCATTAATGCAATTCCTTTTAATTTGCATTACTGAAATAAATGGACTTTTGCACAATATTCTAATTTTTTTTAGTTTCACCTATAACAAAAAGATGGCAGGTTAAGGATATGTTCATGGGAGCATTACAAAGTATTTTTATCTTTATAGGAGGGCACAGTATAGAGCGGAGACACTGAACTTTGAGGCAAAAATACTTTTCTGTGATTCTCCAGTAAAAAGTTCTTTAAATACTGTCAAGCCTGTGAGTTCCGCTTCCCCCGCTAGCACAGTGACTGACAGCTTTTCTTGTATGAGGGTGTATATGGGGAGTACTGTCAATCACTGTGTGTGGGTGGGGGAAGCAGGACTTAAAAGCTTTCCATGTAAAATACTAAAACAAATCACAGAAAACGACATAACCCTAAGCTCAATACCCCTCCCTATATCCTATGCTGCTCACAGATCCAGTTTCCGTACCACTCACAGACTAGTGTGCCATGCGTATGCTTGGCCAACCCCTGCAACCCCCCTAGAGAGGGAAAGGAGTACCTTGGATCCTCAGTAATATAACTGATCCAGTGTATAGTGGAAACTCCTAGAATTTTCTAATAAAACATTGTGACTAGTTAAAGCTGGCACACATGACATAAATGCACAAACAATTTGCTGGTTTGGGCATTTCAACAAGCTGATCCTATGCCCTCCTAGAAAATGAGTGGTGACAGGCCAGGCAGTATCCCCTCACTCCTTGTAATTAAACTTACATGCTCAGTCAGTTCAGTCGTCAGAGGAGATAACTTATGTGTATGTCCAGGGCAGAGTTATAGCTAGGCTGTCCTTTACCGGAGACAAAGATTCATTTCGCTACCCTAGCTCTGTTTCTAAAACCCTAGACAAAGCAGGGTAACTTTTTGGCTCCCCATTTGGCAACCAGCACCTGGGGCAAATGCCCCGCCTGTCCATCTATATCTACACCCCTGGCACCGATACTATTGGGCAGATTTACTAATCTGGCCTCATTTTACAGTGTAAAGACATGATGCTGGATGATAAATCTGGTGCTTCCTTAGTCTCGTGTATTACAAGCTATTAATTTGCTTACTTTGTGCCAGAATTTTGCACCAAAAGTCAAGCCCAATTACCAGGCGAGGTCCACACTCCCTTTCATACTAAGCCTGGTAATGGGGCTTGACTTTTGGTGCGAAATTCTGGCACAAAGTAAGCAAATTAATAGCTGGTCTGATAATACACGAGACTAAGGAAGCACCAGACAAAGTAATAATACACATAATAAATGTGGTGCAAATTTGCCAGAATTTTGGTACATTTCCAGCCATGTGTGGTAATAAAGACAGTTTAACTTTATTCTGTGGGTCAGTTCAATTATGGAGATGCCAAATGTATATGGTTTTTGTCATGCTTTACTACTTTTAAAATAAACACTTAAAAAAAAAAAAAAATATATATATATATATATATATATATATATATATATATATATATATATACACAGTATATATATTCCTTTGATTTGCCATATTCTGACACCCATTTTCTGGGGGGCGAGCAATAGAATTTAGTGATACCATTTTGAGTTTTGGAATACCTTGGACCTTTTGAACATTTTTATTAAATTATTTGCGAAGGCGAGGTGACCAGAAAAATGATTTTGGGACTGGAGTTTTTTTTTTTACAGTGTCCACTGTGCTGGTTAAATTAATCGGATAATTTAATAGACTGGTTTGCTGAGTTTATCTTTTTTCTATTACTCCTGTATCACAGTGCATAGCCATTCTGACAGGCTAATGCAAGGCTGGCCAACCTGTGGCTCTCCAGCTGTTGTAAAACTACAATTCCCACCATGCCCTGCTGTAGACTGAAGCTGAGCTGTAAGCAGTCTAGGCATGTTGGGAGTTGTAGTTTTGCAACAGCTGGAGAGCCACAGGTTGGCCAGCCCTGTGCTAATGCATCCATGTATTATTGGTATGGATATGGCAGGCCTGGTACCTTTCAGAAGTTCCCCATGTGCCAAGTCAAGTACTCAGCAAACAGTGATTGCATTTGCAAGGTGCGGATCAGAGGACAGATGGGGCTACTTTCCTCTGTTCAACCATTGACTACGGCATCTGAGAGAGATTGGAGTTATTTCCAATCTCGGCAGTGAGACCTGGGTGTTTGTATTAGTGTTTTAAGAGAATATCCTTGCATTTTCTTAGTCCCTTGGCATTTTTGAGCATGCTGAAATATTTTCCTATAGACTTCCAAAAGGAAAAAAAAGTCTGAAAGAAATGCAAGAAAAATGTTGTGTGATTAAAAAAATGCCATGCCCCCCACCCCCCACAAAAAGCTTCTAAAAAACACATGCATTTCATCCCCAAGGGGATGTCAGCTGATCAGCAGGGGAAGGGCCGGCTCCAGGGTTATGTGGGCCCTTGGGCGATAAATCTCAGTGGGCCCCCTTGTGGCATTTTTTTACATTGACCTTTCGCCCTGTGGCTCCCACACCATATAATGATCCCCTGTGGCCCCCATACAGCATAATGAGCACTAGTGGCCCTTCACACTCACACAGTATAATGCCCCCCCAATACAGTGTAATGACCTCCAATGGACCCCCACACAGTATAATGACCCCCTCATTCAAAAAAGTGACCCCCAGTGGCCCCCATTCAGAATAATTACCCCTAGTGGCCCCAGACAGTATAATGACCTCCTGTGGTCCCCTATACAGTATAATGACCCCCAGTGACTCCCTCACTCTGGGGTCATACTGTGGGACGCTGGGGGTCAATATACTGTATGCCTATATAGTGCACCATTCCAGCCAAGAACTATGCGTATTGCTGTATATAATGTTTAGTGTGTCATACCTCCCCCTGGCTGCCTGCTTATTATATAGTGTGCCATTAGCTCCCCAATGATATATGCCTGCTGTTGGGCATTATACAGTGCGCCAACACCCCCCCCCCCCCCGTTTCTCCCTGTGCCTGTTTCTCCTTATTATATAGTGTGCCGTACCCCGTTTCCCCATGAATGGTGCTCCCCCTCCTTACTCACTACCTCAGCTCCAGCCTCCATGAACTTTTATTTTGAACCTGCAGTAAACAGGGCTGACTTTACTTACACAGTAAGCTGTTCGGCTGTCACTTGGACTGGGGTCTGCAGCGCCTAGCCTCAGTCATTACTTGCTGGCAGAGGGACTCCCGCGCGGCATTGCTCACTAAAGTTTCTCTGCTGGTGCAGGCTAGGCCAGCCAATCAGCAGCAGGCTCTGCTAGCACTGCAAATGCTGATTGGCCAGCCCAGCAGAAAGACAACACACAAACAGGCAGAGTGAGTGCTGGACTGGACTTGAGAGACGGCAGCCAGACACTGATGTGCTAGGTAAGGGGAGGGGGAGGGCAGGGAGCTGAAAAGCAAGGACTGAGCCCAAGGCAGGACTTGGGAAGTGACAGGAGCTTGTGTGTGTAATTGGGGCCTCCATGGCCGGACCTCTTTCCCCCAGGGGCCCATAGAAACTCAGTAGTCTGCCTCTATTGGAGGTACACCACTGGCAGTGGGCCCCGGCACTTGCCCGGGTATGCCGGGTGCTGAGGCCGGCTCTGAGCAGGGGTTTTAGCCACAAAACACATGTGAACAGCTGATTGCCAGGACGGCTGGCGGTTGTTCTTTTACACGTGCTTTCTGGTTCCACGAAAACTCTCCAGTACTTCACTGCCAGATCATTGCTAACAAGCGTTCCTACGATACAGCCTATAGACAGTTTTCATGATATTTAAGTCAAACCTACCTTTGCTTAGCCCGCCTTGATCCCACAACAGTTTAGTTATCTCGTTATTCCAAGTCTCTTTCACATTCGTAGTCTCTGCTTGGAGAAGTAATGTCTCGCGAGATTTTTGGCGGCGGAACCAGAGCTCAATTCGTGTGTCTCCCTCTGTAGCGTTCTCTGTGAGACCCATGTCAGCTGTCTAAATTGGAAGATGCACAAAGAGTTTACCATTTTTTGCTCTATATTTATTTAACCCAATTAAAGAAATCATGCAGTATATATGGATCTTGTATGGTTTCTCAAAGGGGTTGTTCAACCATAGGTGCCTTTAAGGCAGACCTTCCCACAAGGCTGGACCTGTGGAGGGAGGCATACTTACCTGTTTATTGGGTTCTGGCTACTTTGCGCCCCTGCCGCCGATCTCCAGTCTCCCTATACCAACATCCAGTTTGACACTGGTCATGTGGCATTGCAGCCAATGACTGGACACAGGGGTGATGTGCCCTCCATGCATCATATGACCCAGTGAAATGGTGCAAGAGGGATATGTCACCACTGTGGCTATTTATTGGCTGCAGCACCCATGTGACTCGTGTTAAATCAGATGTTGACATGGGGAGATGGGAGGGCATGGCAGGGCAGCAAAGCAGCCAGAAACCAGTGGCAGAGAGCAGGTAAGTACACTTCTCTCTGCAGGTCAGGCCACATTGAGGAGGAAAGGGGTCTGATGAAAAATTCTCTCTTGAGGTCTATAATTTTTATTTACATGTGGTTGTGTTCTGAGATTGCAATAACTCAGAAGTTTTTCTTCTATACTTCCTTTAACTAGCTTACTGAATGGGGTGGCCACAAATGGTGTCACTTAGGCACCTGTGTGACGTTACCTGGCGACATAGTATGAACATGAAAAAGGGAAATTTTCACCACCTCACATCAGTACAGTGCATATACACCAATCAACCACAATGTTAAAACAACCTGCCTAATATTGTGTAGGTTCCCATCTTGCCACCAAACAGCTCTGACCCTTTGACACATGGACTCCAAAAGACCTCTGTAGGTGTCCTACGATCTGATACCAACACATTGACAGCAGATCCTTTAAGTTCTGTAAATGCTGAGGTGCGGCCACCATTTGATTTCATTTCCCTATCACATAATACAGATGTTCGATTGGAATGAGATCTGGGGAATTTGGAGGCCAAGCCAACACACTAAACCGTTTGTCATGATTATCAAACCTTTCCGGAACAGTTTTTGCAATGTGGTAGGTGCATTACCCTGTTGAAAGGGGCCACTGCAATTTGAGAACAGTGTTGCCATGAAGGGGTGTACTTGGTCTGTAACATTGTTTAGTTAGAGGTACTTGTCAAAGTAATATCCACCTAAATGCCAAGATCTGTATGTAGCAAATTGCCCACAGCATCACACAGCCTCTGCCAGCCCTCTTTGCACCGTTCATCCTGGTGCTATCTCTGCCCCAAAAAGGGACGTACAAATTACATATACCTCTGGCAATACTCCTTCAATGCCAAGATTTGAAAAATACTTAGTACAACGTTTGGTTGGGGGTCCCCATCCTGTGACCCTGCTGTTTGGGTTTTACTATAACACCCCCTAATACTCCTGTACATACTGTACAAAATACTCTAATACTCCCTAATACTGTACAAAAAAGTTTCCAGTGCTTGCAAGTCCTACACTGAAGTCACTGCCCCCCATACACACACAACCCTGCATTGTGTAAAGTAGATAGATGTTGTGAAGCAGCTTTGTGCGATATACCATAAATGGTGTCACTTGAATTAATTGTAACCCCTTAAATGGGTTTCCATGATTGTGATACATAGTTTTGGTGCCGAATTCTGGTGCTACAAGGTAACAGCTGATCGGTGGGGCTGTGTGGTGTTGAACCCCAAAAATTAATTATCTAATTCTGCCGTGCTTAGTGATGTCAAATATTTGTATACTGTGTAATGTAGCATACTGCTTTAGATGGAGCCTCTGTACGTGGACGATAAGCACCCAAGCACAGAGATTTTTTAGCAAAGCTGCAGAATTGGGTCAGGTAAGAATTTACAAAAATTGGTGGCCGGGGTTATTATTATATGTTTGGCATAAGCATAACATATATTCTGCTTGAGAGAAACATATGTATGCCTGAGCGCCTGGTGCGCACGTAAAACCTGTTTGTGTCACATAGAGTGTCTTAAACCATGGGCGTAGGGATCACTATAGCAGCCATAGCAATGGCTATGGGGCCCTAGGCCACTGGGGGCCCAGGCCGCCGGCTACGGATTTTATTTTATTTTTTTATTCATGTGGCGTAGCGTCACAGGCCCCTCCAGGACAGACAGAGAAAGCGCTATCTGCAGGGCGGTGGGCGGTGCGATAGGGGGCGGCCGGAGGCAGAGAGGCTTACCTGCAGTGAGGAGAGGGAGTGGTCCCACTCCCAGTCTGGGCGGCAGTCCTACCGGCTGGAAGTGGAGGAGGCGGAGTGTACAGCGAAGCTGTGCGCTGCTGGGCCTGGAAGCGCTGCTGGAGTGTGGGTGCGCAGACGTTCAAGTGGCTGTGAGGTGAGGGCTGGCTGACTCTGGCTGGGCCTTGGACCTGGACCATTATCTCTGGGGAGGAGGGGGGAGTGGGATCCCCGAGGTCTGGACCATTATATCTGGGGAGGAGGGGGAGCAGGACCCTGGAGGTCTGGACCATTATATTTAGGGGGGAGCAGGACCCTGAAGGTCTGGACCAATTTATTGAGGGGGAGCAGGACTCTGGAGGTCTGGACCATTATATCTGGGGAGGAGGGGAGAGCAGGACCCTGGAGGTCTGGACCATTATATTTAAGGAGAAGGGGGGAGCAGGACCCTGGAGGTCTGGACCATTATGTTTAAGGAGAAGGGGGGAGCAGGACCCTGGAGGTCTGGACCATTATATTTAAGGAGAAGGTAGGAGCAGGACCCTGGAGGTCTGGACCAATATATAGGGGGGAACAGGACACTGGAGGTCTGGACCATTCTCTTTAGGGGGGAGCAGGACCCTGGAGGTCTGGACCATTATATATGGGGAGTAGGGGGAAGCAGGAACCTGGAGGTCTGGACCATTATATAGGCAGGAGGGGGGAGCAGGACACTTGATGTCTGGACCATTATATCTGGGGACTGGCGGTGGGAGATTTAGGATGGGTGTGGGGGTGGGAGGTCTAGGAGTGGTGTGGGGATGTTGGGGTGGGAGGTCCTGGAGGGGTGTTTGTGTCGGAGCTCTGGAAGGGGTGGGAGGTCTGAGAGGTATGTGGAGGTGGGAGATCCGGGAGGGGGGCCCATAAATCTTTTTTGCTATGGGGCCCAGTCATTTCTAGCTACGCCCCTGTCTTAAACTGGTAAATTAGGGTTCAACGAAGTGTGCATTTTAATTTTTTTGCATTCTACACGCCTTAATAGGATTTATTTTACATTGTCCGTTCTCTCTCTACTTGTCTGGTCAGGGATTTCCCCCCTTTTCCTTCCCCTCCTCCCCCCTTATGTGGTCCTGTCCTTGTCTGTCTTAAATTGTTATGTAATTTAAGTGGGAGCTCTCGGTACCACCTTTTCCGTAAATGGGTCTATGAGATTCCTTTACTTTGTATGTTGGGATCGCATGTTATTCTTTCCATATTCATGTATACAAAGGTTTATGCTTGCATTTATTGTGACCACCTATTTGTACGCTGATAATATACACAGCCCCGACTTGGAATCGGGCTGTTGTCAATGTAAAATGATTACTTTGGCTCTTGCTAATAAAAGTATTTGAACAACATTTTAATTTTTTTGTTTTACTTTCTATTTTTCTACATTTTATTTTTACCTTTATCTTTTTGTTTGCTACGAGGGCTGGGGTTAGCAGAGAACACATTATCTATTTGTTTCCTGCTGTCTCCATATTCTGATCACTGGTAACAGTGATCTAAAGGTAAAAACCCATAGATGACTGTTAGTGATCTGTATAGGACATACATGCAGAAAAGACAGACTGCATGTTTTCTGCCTGCCTCCAGGCCCCCTCTGCACAGGAAATTCCTGTGATTTCATCACTGATTTCACAGGGGTTTGCTATAAACCAACCAAACACAAAATCCAAACTTTTGCATTGGGGAACACAGCACCCGAATATGAGCATTATGTTAATTTCTGTTCCCTGACACATTACGGGATGAGACTGTCAGTGTCACAGCTCGATCCTGGCGATTAAACTGTGTGTGCCTGCATTCAGACTGACAATGTAAACTAATGGGCTGCAGCCACAGGGACAAATCCATGTGATAACACTTGGTTTCAGATCTCTTATACCTTAAAAGCTTGTTTGAATCCATATGTCTCCAAACCTCCCTCTGCGGTCTTCAGTTTACTTAGTAGCAGAAGTTTCTGGAAAAGGAATACATGTCGCAAGGACTTCTTTCTTCCAGATAACACAGTAAATACATCCTTAAGCAGGAGACGACCATGTTCCTTCTCATCCATCTAAGTATGAACATAAACCAAAAATAAAACCAATAATTAAGATAATTTGTATAATCTATGGAACACAGAATCTAAGTCATACTTGCAATGATAATTACTAATTAGATGATCAGTAGCACAACTGATAAGTAGCCATAAGTTTCTACAAGGAGTCATAAGGGTGAGCCATGTGACAATTGGCAAAGTAGTGTATTTCGTGAGGATAGCTAAAGAGGTCTTAAAGGGTAAGATGGTGCTGGCCACATAGCTTCTGGTACCAAGAGATCGAGGGGAGAGTTGTAAAAGGACAATAGGGGGTTTAAATGTTCTATTAGTTTAAAGCAGAGATCCCACACCTTCTTCAGCTCATGAGTGAATATTGAGAATGGATCAACAACTTTTATCATATATGCATATCAAAGGGTAAAGTACTTTATTTTTCAGACTATAAGGCCAAAAGTGATGGAAAAAAGTCAGTGCGTCTGATAGCCCGAATTCTACTGACCGTTTCCATTATGGATGCGGTCAACAACATGCAGGAGGGGCGGGGAGAAGAGAGGTAAGTGCTGCGCTGGGGGTCTGATCTGAGGTCTGATGAAGAATGGGGGTCTGGTCTGAGGAAAAAAATTTTTTTTTCTTAATTTCCTCCTCCAAATCCTAGGTGTCTTATAGTCTGGTGCATCTTAAAGTCAGAAAAATAAGGTATGTGGCCAACATTTATTATTCAGTTTACAGAGTTTGGCATAAGTTGTGCAATTTTTTAATGTGCATGTGAAACAATTGTGCAATTTTATTGTAAATTTGCAATTCCGTCACCAAAATAAAAAAAATGGATGTGGTTCTGCAGGGGACATAGGGGTAATTTACTAACAGAAAAACGTCTATATTAGGCTTATTTCTGGCGAAAATTGCGGTGCAAAATGTTCTTTGTACCACAATCTGTGACTTTTCCCTGCTCACATCATGGCTACAAAAGTTGGTGTGGCGTGGGCGGAGAAAGGGGACGGGCTGGCAGGCCCGTTCATTCAGCATTTTTAATGCTTGAAATGGCATGGAAGCTGGCATAGATTTAGAAGTGGCCTGTACATAACTTCGGCGGATCCACCGCTAGCGCAGGGTCTTATTAAGATCGGCGTCTGAAACGCCAGTCTTAATAAATGACCCCTATAGTGTTATAATAGCCTTTAAGTCTTACCATTGAACTGTACGTGCCAGCTGCTTATGGGTGTGATTTAGGGCCATGTCTCTATATGGCTATTCACTACTGCCATGCACTGTGTATCCTGGTTCTGGTTACTTGTGGTGTAAATTGTGCCAATGTTCTTGTATTCCTTTCAGTGTTGTATTGAGAGGCTTAATCATTCTTATGCTCTGTGTATGTCTGCATCTGTTCGACTAATGAGTTTGTTAAGTCTGCTATGTATGTTTCTGAGTTCAGGTGTCAGTTTGGTGGATGTCTCTCGAGTGCTATCACCTGCCCTATTTGTGCAATTGTGTCTTGTCTTTTATGTCCTGTCTTACTTTGGTCTGTTTGGAGTCTGTCTGAGTACTAGTCATAATCATATACCGGTACTTATAGTTTATAATCATGTACTGTGCCTGTGAATAAGGCTTGTTTCACACTTGCAGTAAAGAGATCCGTCAGGGAACAGCCTGCTGGATCTCTCTGCATTCCGGCATTGCTGGAAACAACCATATCACCGTCCAGCCCTATTTAATATAATGGGGACCGGTGGAGAGCCTGCTGCAACCCAGCAAATATGCCAAGATGTGGCAGGATAAGGACCGCTACAGGCAGCAGTTTTCGTCTGGCCGCTTCTCGGCATACTTGCTGAGTTGTGGCTGGATCTCCACTAGTCCCATTGTAGTGAATAGAGCCGGCGAATGTCATGTAGAATCCGGCAGTGCTGGATCCAGACTCAAGTAAATGAAAGCATGAAACTTGATCAGTAATATGTATATTGGTTTTCTAAGCATCGAAATCCACTCTCAACATGGTAAGGCTACAGTACATATTATATACATTAAGTACATAGTAGGACACAGTCTTGCTCGGTCTATCAATGGGAGGGGGGAGTATGCAGATCACAGGGGGTTTTGCAAAACAGTGCTCCAAGAATTAAGCTCTGCCCCCTTGTGCCCCAACTTGCTCATTGGCATACGAATATCTCTGAAGCTGTTTAGCATACAGACAAAAGAAAGTAGATTTTAATCAGCATGACCAACTTTAATCAGCATAACCAACTGATCATGATAACAGAGCCTCTAAGTCCATGTGTCCAAAGAGCATGAAATCCACATGTCTGGGTTCCTGATCTGTTTGTCTGCCAATACTCCATGTCTTGTCTTTTGTCTGGAGTTGAGTTTGCCTTGGATTCGCCTTTATTCTGCCTGCCTTCTGTATTATGCCATTCCTGTCTCTCTGGTGGTTTGCACTGGTATTACTGACCCCAGTAGGTCAGCTGTAAAGTACACTAGGACCATCCCAGGGGGTATTGGTCCGAATAACGCCCTTAGGGTTTGGCCCAACATCAACTGGTTACTTGGCACAGTGGTTCCGCAACCATTGTCTGTATGCCTGGCGACGGGGGGTGAAGCTAATAGCAGGCCGTGACGATGACCAGTCCCCACGATGCTAGGGAGGCTGGCCACCGTCGTGGCCTGCTATTGGATGCACCCCCTTAGCTAGATGTTCTGATTCCCGTGATGGGGAGATGCAGTGGTGGTCGTGCAGGGATCCGGAGGATCGCGGGGTGCCGGGGAATGGGGTAGGTATGATCTATAGGAGGGGCCTGGGCATTGTGGTGTACATTTTTAGAATTAGATAACCCCTTTAAGCCCAACAGAAAATCTTACCTTGTGTTCTACTGAACAATGCATCAGATGTACTAGATGTTTACCTCAAATCCACGTATGGCTTCAGCAGCCAGCAGATTTTTTCCATGGAGTACCAGGGAGCCAACAAGTTCTCGAGCAGCATGTAGGGACTGTCGCTCTTGTTCAGTATCATGGTCGCACTCTAGCATCATGTCTCCAAGAAAGCGCTGATACTGGTCCAATTGCTCAAGTGGTCTCTGCAGAATACCCCACGATTCCTCCTCTTCTTTTTGGTCCCTCTTTTTACCCTGGTTTAAATATATTTCAAAATAAATTTACTCTTTGAGAGGATCTAAAAGTGACATGAGAATTTAGTGGGCAACCATTGATTATAAAAAATGTATTTCATAGATGCTAAAAGGCAGTCATACACAGAGTAAGTCCCCTTTCACACGGGCGCGATTTCTGCGCGGGTGCAATGCATGAGGTGAACGCATTGCACCCGCACTGAATCCGGACCCATTCATTTTTATAGGGCTGTGCACATGAGCAGTGATTTTCACGCATCACTTGTGCGTTGCGTGAAAATCGCAGCATGCTCTATATTGTGCGTTTTTTCACGCAACGCAGGCCACATAGAAGTGAATGGGGCTGCGTGAAAATCGCGAGCATCCGCAAGCAAGTGCAGATGCGGTGCGATTTTCACGCATGGTTGCTAGGAGATGATCGGGATGGGGACCCGATCAATATTATTTTCCCTTATGACATGGTTATAAGGAAAAATAATAGCATTCTTAATACAGAATGCTTAGTAAAATAGGGATGGAGGGGTTAAAAAATAAAATTAAACTCACCTTAATCCACTTGTTTGCGCAGCCCGGCTTCTCTTCTTTCTTCTTCTTTGAGGAAAAGGACCTGTGGTGACATCACTGCGCTCATCACATGATCCATCACCATGGTGATGGATCATGTGATGGACCATGTGATGAGTGCAATGACCTCACCACAGGTCCTTTTCCTCACAGATCATTAAAGAAGAAGACAGAAGAGAAGCCGGGCTGCGCGAACAAGTGGATGAGGCGAGTTTAAATATTTTTTTTAACCCCGCCATCCCTATTTTACTAAGCATTCTGTATTAAGAATGCTATTATTTTCCCTTATAACCATGTTATAAGGGAAAATAATAAAATCTACACAACACCTAACCCAAACCTGAACTTCTGTGAAGAAGTTCGGGTCTGGGTACCAAACATGACGATTTTTCTCACGCATATGCAAAACGCATTAAAACGCTTTGCACTCGCGGGGAAAAATCACGCATTTTCCGGCAGAGCACCCGCATCTGTTCCCGCACATCACCCGCAACGCGAGTGTGAACCCAGCCTAAGGGTGTCTTTCAATGACTTGATAATAGATATGATTTAGACATTCTTTGCTTGTGCAACTTTTCACGGCTGGTCAAATAATGTGTGACTGCATGTGCTGATTCTTTGCTATTGCAATGGAAGTGTAATCACAGTCACATGGTATGGTGGTAGAGTACTGAAGTCTAGATCATTGGTCTAACTGTGAGGCCATTGAGCAATTGCATTTACGCACACAATTTGAGGACTTTACTTTAAAAAATACAGTTTGCATACAGTATGCAGCATAAGGTCTCATGCACATGAACGTATTTCCTTTTCGTGTCCGTTACGTATATTTTGAGGACCGTATGTGGAACCATTCATTTCAACAGAAAAAACAAAAAACGGAAGTTACTCCATGTGCATTCCGTTTCCGTATGTCTGTTCCGCAAAGAAATAGAACATGTCCTATTATTGTTCACATTATGGATAAGGATAGGAGAGTTCTATTAGGGGCCAGCTGTTCCGTTCCACAAAATATGAAATACACACGGATGTCATCCGTATTTTTTGCGGACCGCAAAATACATACGGTTGTGTGCATGAGCCCTCACTATCTATAAAAATCTGCAATCGCATTTTCAATCATCTAAAGTGATTGAGTCTTATGCATTGTCAGTTAGGATGTGCATGCACGGTCTCAATGTGCCTTTTCCCTAGCAGAAGCTAATCTGCTGTTGAGGCTAAACTATGAGGCTAAAGTTACACAGCAAAATCAGTGGCAGAAAAATAACTAAAATTACCAGTTAAAAACAGGTCATTTTGGTGGCAGATTTCTAATTTGGTAGCGGATTCAGGGGAGTATTACAAGTGTTTTAGAAGAGTATTTGGTTAAGGATTTAGAAGAGCATTTAGAAGATGAGAAGACGTTTTGCCAGTAATTTTCTTATCCAGCCCCTGGTTGGGATATAATTCAGAAGCGTTTTTGGTGGCGGAAACACTGCTGAAAAGCTTCTAAAACTGCTTCTCAGAATCAACATGCCACATGATTATCTCCTGAAGGAACCAAGGATTTGACATTTGGAAATCCCACATGCCCAAATCTTGTTTCCCCACACTGCAGGTGGATTGCCTACTTCTTACACATGTGGCTTTGGGAATGACTAAGTGTAATTCGTGTGCAGTTACTGGATGCTAACACAATATGCAGATAAAATAATTATACAAATACCGAACTTTATGTCTAAATCTGTTGTGGCCATTTGGTTAATGGAATCATTGTAAGCACTAATCTACTGAGCTCTTAGATACTCTGAAAACTACTACACCACTTACAAACAGATCTTACACTGAATCTTGCATTAGGCTTTGTCCATACTGTGCATCTTTTTGCATTTTTTTTCCAGAAGTATGAAAAGGATTCTCTGGCACTTTAAGGAATTGACCCATAAACAAACATTTATCACCTATCCTTAGGAAAGGTGATAAATGTATGATCATTGGAAGTCCAAATGCAGGGACTCCCAGCAATCATGAGAATGGGGCTCCCAGCTCTGTTCACTGTCGCAGCACTTGGACCATACATTTATCCCCTATCCTATAATATAGGGGATGAATGTTGGGTCAACCCCTTTTAAAAGTGGGTTTAAAATTTCAGTTAAATTTTTTTTTATTGTAGTAAAACATTAAAAACAACTGATTTCCAAGGGAGATAATGCACTCACACTTAGGCCTTGTTTACAGCCAAAATATGGAGTGTATCTCGGCACCTAAAATGCCGTTATAGCGTTGTAAGGGTGGAAAAGGCTTCAGTTTTTGATGCATTATTTTAGCAAAAAACAGAAGTAGATTCAAAAGGAATAGGAAATACAAAGAAACGACTTATACTTTCCCTCAATCCTCTGCTGGCTTTGGCTCAAAAAGACTGCCACAAAAATTGTATAATAAAAATAAAAAGTCATATGAAACCACCCTTAGAGGACGTTCACGCAATGGTTTATGCCCATTCCTGGTGTGTTGTCTGGATGGATGGCGCTTGAAGCCACGGTGGGTGCCGTTTGTGGTTTAGCTTCATTCAGCAGACAGAGGCGGATTACCCATAGACCTTACAGGGAAATTTCCCGGTGAGCCGATGCCCAAGGAGCCACCTGAGCCCTCATCACGGCCAGCCAGTGGAAGTTTTTGGGGATGTATTTTGTGCTGCTGTGGGACTGTGGTATTTGGCTCTGTTGGGGTGGCATAATGTGCTACAATATGGTATTGCTGTCCCTTCCTAGTTACATCAATTTGGACCCGACTACAAAATGGGGCCACTTTTAGTATTTTTTCCAGGGACACTTTATGTTCCTAGTCTGCCCCTGAGCAGAGATAAGCTGCAAAGGTTTGTAAAGGTTTGTAAAATCTGCAGTGCGAACACACCAATTTGCATGAACATACGTGTACATATTTTGGGCCAGTAATCATAGTGATGGTAAAAAAAAAAAAAATCGACTTTTAACTGTAGCAGAGCCTGAGAAGCTTTTACTTATTTATGAATCCTGCACAACCACTCTGTACTGCCATGCACTTTCTGACCTAACATGTGTGAACAGAGGCGTGGAAGATCAGCGCATGAGCTAATTTTTTTGTTTAGTGCTTAGTCTTTTTGTACCCAAAACCTGGACAGGAAAGAGACATGTAAAAACTGCCCCAAACTTGCACTGTGTCAACAAGGCCTACTGGTGCAATGTTTGACTGAATGCTGTATTACAGAGCTATTCTACCTTAGTAGTGATTCATACCATGCAGCATAGCTCCTTAGGCCGTGGCTTATTTCCCATAGCATAAGGGGATTTGGAATGTTAAAATCCAACCTATTCCCCAAAGACAGAATATAAAGCTAGTATCTACAAGTGCCTATCGTGTTTATGTGCTAGTTGATGACAAAACAGTATCTTATTCAATGAACAGAAACACCAGTCATCTCACTGTTTAACATACATGTATAGAATCTAATGAAAATAAGAACAAATTATCCAATCAGATCCAATCAGCTTTAATGGCAATTGAAAACGTGTAGCAGATTAGCTGCTGAATGTAATAGCATTCATAAAGTGCTTTCAGTGAAAGTATAAAGCTTCCAACAGTTTAATTCCATGGACTTATCAACTTATCACCTTTATAGAAAATAGAATCTCAAATGGTTAAAAATACTGATTTAACCTCTAAACTATTTGATAGCAGTAAGCATTCTGGGGTTTTCTAATATATAAGATAACTACACTCACCTAAAGAATTATTAGGAACACCATACTAATACGGTGTTGGACCCCCTTTTGCCTTCAGAACTACCTTAATTCTACGTGGCATTGATTCAACAAGGTGCTGATAGCATTCTTTAGAAATGTTGGCCCATATTGATAGGCTAGCATCTTGCAGTTGATGGAGATTTGAGGGATGCACATCCAGGGCACGAAGCTCCCGTTCCACCACATCCCAAAGATGCTCTATTGGGTTGAGATCTGGTGACTGTGGGGGCCATTTTAGTACAGTGAACTCATTGTCATGTTCAAGAAACCAATTTGAAATTATTCGAGCTTTGTGACATGGTGCATTATCCTGCTGGAAGTAGCCATCAGAGGATGGGTACATGGTGGTCATGAAGGGATGGACATGGTCAGTAACAATGCTCAGGTAGCCCGTGGCATTTAAACGATGGCCAATTGGCACTAAGGGGCCTAAAGTGTGCCCAGAAAACATACCCCACACCATTACACCACCACCACCACCAGCCTGCACAGTGGTAACAAGGCATGATGGATACATGTTCTCATTCTGTTTACGCCAAATTCGGACCTGGCAACGTTTTTCCAGTCTTCAACAGTCCAATTTTGGTGAGCTTGTGAAAATTGTAGCCTATTTGTAGTGGAGATGAGTGGTACCCGGTGGGGTCTTCTGCTGTTGTAGCCCATCCGCCTCAAGGTTGTGCGCGTTGTGGCTTCACAAATGCTTTGCTGCATACCTCGGTTGTAACGAGTGGTTATTTCAGTCAACGTTCCTCTTCTATCAGCTTGAATCAGTCGGCCCATTCTCCTCTGACCTCTAGCATCAACAAGGCATTTTTGCCCACAGGACGGCACCAACAACCATGCCACGCTCAAAATTGTTCAAATCATCTTTCTTTCCCATTTTGACATTCAGTTTGGAGTTCAGGAGATTGTCTTGGCCAGGACCACAACCCTACATGCATTGAAGCAACTGCCATGTGATTGGTTGACTAGATAATCGCATTAATGAGAAATAGAACAGGTGTTCCTAATAATTCTTTAGGTGAGTGTATTTTGCTATGCAGGTAAACTTGCTGAGAAATTGGTGGTTGGGTGACTTCTCACCACTGGGTACATACTAAATCCTCCTTGGCTCCTACCAATAACCTTAAAGGGAACCTGTCACCAGGATTTTGTGTATAGAGCTGAGGACATGGGCTGCTAGATGGCCGCTAGCACATCCGCAATACCCAGTCCCCATAGCTCTGTGTGCTTTTATGGTGTCAAAAAACGATTTGATACATATGCAAATTAACACAAAAGAGTCATATCTTACTTGTGTGACCAGAGAAGAGTCATATTTTCAAGCTCTGACTCATCTCAGGGTAATTTGCATATGTATCAAATCGGTTTTTATACACAATAAAAGCACACACAGCTATGGGGACTGGCTATTGCAGGTGTGCTAGCGGCTATCTACAAACCCATGTCCTCAGCTCTAAACCCAAAATCCAGATGACAGGTTCTCTTTAACCACCTCCGGACCGCCTAACGCACATGTGCGTTCCGGAGGTGGCAGGGCTGCGCACAGTCACGCATATACGCGTCATCTCGCGAGACGCGAGATGACGCGAGTATGCGCCCGCGCGTGCGCAGTTCGCGCCGGCATTTCTTTCAGGACCATTTCGTCAGCAACCTGCCAGCCAATGATCGTGGCTGGCAGGTTGCTGATTTTTAAAAAATCCAATCAAAGTGCCAGATAGCAGATCATATTTGTAAATATGATCTGTTATATGGCTGCCTGCTCCTCTGCTGGTTCTTTTCGTCGGTTGGATCCAGCAGAGGAGCAGGCTTCACAGTGAGTACACCAACACTACACTATAGCCCCTGATCACCCCCCTGAACCCCAATTAACCCTTTGATCACCTCTTTGATCACCCCCTGTCAATCACAAGTGAAAAGAAAAAAGTGATCAGTGCAAACTGTCACTTTTTTTTTTCACTGTTATTGACCGTTAGGTTTTAGGTATAGTTTAGGTCCCTTGGTTAGGTAGTTAGCGATCAGTTAGCGCCCAGCCCACCGCACCGCAGTCCGTTATTCGCTGATTAGCGTATCGCTAATCAGCATTTGTACTTTTATAGTATCTGAAAGTGATCAAAACTGATCACGGTCAGATCTATAATAGTACTAGTGTCACTTTAGCTCGCCCTCCACCCAAAACGCAGTGTTTGCCCGATCAGGCCTGATCGGTCGCCCACACGTGCGTTCGCCCACACCCGCCCCACCGCAGTGACAAAAAAAATATTTTTTTTTGATCACTGCACATTCACTTTACACGCACTGCGGCGATAAAAAAGGAGATTTTTGTATAACTTACCAGTTAAATCTCTTTCTCGCTCTTCCTTGGGGGACACAGACCTTGGGTATAGCTCAGCTCCCTAGGAGGCGTGACACTAAGTAAAACTGTTAAGCCCCTCCTCCATCAGCTATACCCTCAGCCTGGAGATAGAGGCTACCAGTTGCGTGTCCAAGTAGTGAAAGGATAACAACCAATAACGGAAACAACCAGCCAGCAACCCAACGGGGCGCCAGACCATAACCCTGTAACCAAACACAGAAGGGTGGGTGCTGTGTCCCCCAAGGAAGAGCGAGAAAGAGATTTAACTGGTAAGTTATACAAAAATCTCCTTTTCTCGCCCATTTTCCTTGGGGGACACAGACCTTGGGACGTTCAAGAGCAGTCCAAGAAGGGAGGGACCACAAACCCAAGGCGGAACACCACCAGAGCATCAGGAAACCGCTGCCTGCAAAACCAGGCGGCCCAAAGCAGCATCCGCTGATGCATGCGTATGCACCCTATAGAACTTTGTGAAAGTGTGCAGAGAGGACCAAGTGGCTGCTTTGCACAACTGTTCAGCCGAGGCCCGATGCCTCTGCGCCCAGGAAGCTCCGACTGCTCTGGTGGAATGAGCAGTGACGCCGAAAGGCGGAGGTCTGCCCTTGGCTCGATAAGCCTCAGACACCGCCAGTTTAATGAAACGGGCAATAGCCACCTTGGAGACCGCCAACCCTTTGCGCGAACCCTCCGGAACCACAAACGGAGTCCGTGCGCCGAAAGGACCCGGTGACCTCCAAGTAAATCCTCAACGCCCTGACCACATCCAGACGGTGCAGTTCCCGTTCTCTGGGGTGGGAAGGAGAGGGACAGAGCGACGGAAGGACGATGTCCTCATTGATGTGAAAGGCGGAGACCACCTTTGGCAGGAAAGTCGGGACAGGCCGAAGCACAACCTTATCCTGGTGGAAGATCAGGAAAGGTTCGGAGCAAGAAAGAGCCGCTAACTCCGACACCCGTCGGAGAGACGTGACGGCCACAAGAAAGATGACCTTGCAGGACAGAAGGCGAAGGGAGACCTCCCGTAAAGGCTCGAAGGGGGCTGATTGGAGCGACGAGAGCACCACATTCAGGTCCCAGGAAGGAACTGGAGGGCGGTACGGCGGAACAGAGTGAGCCACCCCTTGTAAAAAGGTCTTAATTGGCCCTAGAGGGGCCAGGGGACGCTGGAGAAGATTAGACAGCGCCGAAATCTGACCCTTCAGAGAACTGAGGCACAGCCCCAGGTCCAGACCCGACTGGAGGAAGGACAGGATTGTGGGAAGAGAAAACCGGAGAGGTGGGATGCTCCGGGACTCACAGAACCCCAGATAGGACCTCCAAACCCGATAGTAGATCCTAGAGGATACGGGCTTACGAGCCCGGATCATGGTGCGGACTACGTCCGCGGAGAAACCCCGTCGCGTTAAGACGGCGGTCTCAATAGCCACGCCGTCAAACGTAGCGAGCCTAAATGCTCGTGGAAGATCGGTCCCTGAGAGAGAAGGTCTTCCCTGGAGGGCAGTGGCCACGGTGCGTCTGCCAACAGCAACATTAGGTCGGCGTACCAAGACCGGCGGGGCCAATCCGGGGCGATTAGAATCGCGGGGACGCCCTCTGCCGCGATCCTCCGATGAACCCGTGGCAGGAGGGGTAAAGGAGGAAAGACGTACAGAAGGGAGAATTCGCGCCACGGAAGGACGAGCGCGTCGGCGCCGTATGCCTTCGGGTCCCGTGCCCTGGCCAGGTATAGGGGGACCTTGTGGTTGAATTTGGAGGCCATGAGGTCCACGTCGGGGCGACCCCAGCGAAGACAAAGGGCTTCGAACACCTCTGGGTGCAGGGACCATTCTCCCGGGTCGATGGTGGACCGGCTGAGGAAATCCGCCGCCCAGTTGTCCACCCCCGGGATGTAAATCGCAGATAAGGCCGGCACGTGCGTCTCCGCCCAGAGGAGAATGAGGGTCACCTCTTGCATCGCTGCAGCGCTGCGAGTGCCTCCCTGATGGGTTATGTATGCCACAGCCGTGGCATTGTCCGATTGGATCCGAACAGGGTGGCCCCTCAGCAGATGGGTCTAGTGTCTGAGGGACAGAAGAATCGCCCTCAGTTCCAGAATATTGATTGGAAGTCTGGACTCCGATAGAGACCAAACGCCCTGGACGGACCGGGGAGGGAAAACCCCCCCCCCACCCCCGTAAGCTGGCATCTGTGGTAATCACCAGCCAGTTCAGTGGAAGGAAGGACTTCCCCCTTAGAGGGATATGCAACCACCAGCCGAGGGAAGCCCGAGCCAGGGGAGGCAGAAGAAAGGTCCTGTCCAGACTCCTCGGTGATTTGTCCCAGGCCGACAGAATTGCCCTCTGAAAGGTGCGGGATCGGAATTGTGCGAACGGCACCGCATCGAAACAGGCAACCATCTTTCCCAACAACCGCATGCTGGATCTGAGGGAAGGGCGGTGATGACGGAGGAGACTGCGAACCGACCCGCGAAGGGCCAGACGCTTGTCCGACGGAAGGCGGACCTCCGCCAACTCTGTATCCAGGAGCATCCCCAGGAAGATCAGCCGTCTGGAGGGGGTAAGGGAAGATTTGGGGTGGTTGATAATCCAACCGAACCGCGTCAGGGTCTCCAGAGTGAGTTCCACACTGCGGGATGTCTGAGAGAAGGAGGGTGCCTTGACCAGGATGTCGTCCAAGTATGGGAGAAGAAAAACACTTCTTGAACGTAGAAGGGCCAAGACAGGGGCCAGGACCTTGGTGAACACTCGAGGAGCCGTCGCCAGACCAAAGGGAAGGGCGACGAATTGGAAGTGATCGTCCCCCACCGCAAAGCGCAGGAAGCGGTGATGACATGGAGCAACCGGATCGTGGAGGTATGCATCCTGAATGTCGATTGAGGCCATGAAATCCCCTCTTTCCAGGGAGGCCACTGCGGACCTGAGAGACTCCATCCGGAATCTCTGCAGTCGGAGAAAACGGTTCAGGCGTTTTAGGTCCAAGATCGGACGCACTGAGCCTTCCTTCTTGGGAACCACAAAGAGGTTCGAGTAGAACCCCCTGAACCTTTCCGTCGGAGGCACGGGGGCGACGACACCCTTGTCCATTAGAGAGTGAATGGCCGCGAAGAAGGCGGCCACTCGTACGGGATCTCGCGGAGGACGGGATCGGAAGAAACGGTCTGGCGGAATGGACGCAAATTCGATTTTGTATCCGCAAGATACAATCTCGAGCGCCCATGCGTCTGAGATGTGGGCCCGCCATACGTTCCTGAATAGGAGAAGGCGGCCCCCCACCCGGGTGGGTGGGGGCGCACCTTCAGGCAGAGGGCTGCTGGCCTGTGGGAGCCCGTGCAGGCTGGGACTTGCGCCAGGTAGTTTGCGTCCGAAAAAACGGCTTCTTGCGTCTATCCTGGGCTGGGCCAGAGGAAGAAGAACTGGCCACGGGTCTAGACCCGGTGGGCTTGCGAAAGGACCGAAAAACGGGACGAACCAGCGCGACCACGGGGGGCGCCCATTGGCCTGGACTGGGGGAGGTGAGTACTCTTCCCACCCGTGGCCTCTGATATAAGTTCGTCCAGACGGGTTCCGAACAGGCGGGAACCCGTGAATGGTAGGCCGGCCAAAGAGCGTTTGGAAGCGGCGTCCGCCGCCCAAACCTTCAGCCAGAGTTCCCTCCTGACAGAAACTGCCAGGGCAGAGGAACGGGCAATGAGGGCACCCGCATCAAGGGAGGCCTCACAGACGAATTTTCCCGCCTGAACAATTAGTTGGGCTAAGGAACGGAGGTCCTGAACAGGGACGTCCGACCCTAACTCCCGTTCCAGTTGCAAACCCCATTCAGAGACCGCTTTGCCAACCCAGGCGGAGGCAAAGACCGGTCTAAGGGCCGAACCAGAGGCAGTAAATATGGCCTTGGAGAGGGATTCCGTACGACGGTCCTCAACAGACTGGAGGGAAGATCCGTCCTGTACAGGAATAGTAGTGCTTTTGGACAGGCGAGCCACGGGAGGATCAACCTTAGGCGGGGATGTCCACGTGGTCACAGAATCCGCTGGAAAGGGATAACAAATGTCCAGCTTTTTGGGTGTAATAAAGCGGACGTTAGGCCGAGTCCAAGCCTTGGATACCACAGAAGAAAAATCAGCGTGTATGGGAAAAACCTTGGAGGCCTGTTTGGGGCGGAGAAAGGACACGCCGGCCTGTTCAGAGCTGGGGGGGTCATCGTGTAGCTGAAAGGTATCACGGATGCTAGTGACAAGATGCCCCACCGCGGACGCCAATTTGGACGGAAGCTCTGAGTCCATGTCCACGTCCGAATCCGCCAGTTCTCCCTCAGAAAGCGTATCCCTTTGAGAGGATAGACTTGACTGAGCTCGCACGCATGGCGGAGAGAGCGAAGCATCTGGAGAAGATGTGCGCTCAACCCTTGAACGTTTCTGAGTATGCCGGGCCCTGGAAGATTCGCTGGGAGGCAGGGAACCAGTGGGGGCGGCAGAAACGGTAGTCCCAGCGGGTGCGACAGGGATTGTGGCAGCCTGCGGGAGAGGCGGTCTATCCACGAGACGGCCCACTACGTGTGTAAGGCTTTCCACCGCCTGAGACAGAGACCTAGCCCAGTCAGGGGGTTCAGAGGCACCGGGGGGCGTAGCGGGAAGCGGGCCCTGCACCGGGGCCTGACATGCAAGGCAATGCGGCTCAGATTGCCCACGCGGAAAAAGTTCCTTACAGGCGGTACAGGCATGGTACCAGGGTTTGGGGGCACCTGTGGGATCTGACATGCTGAAGTGTGGTTGTACTCTAATATAGAGACCACAAAGGGTTATAGCAGCTATGACCAGGAGGGTTAACTGTCCTACCAGTGCCTCAGAAGAACGTCAGGAGATGGCCCAGATCAGCAGCAGCAGAGAAGCAGTGAACAGCAGTGAGCAGCAGAGAGCGCCCACAGAAGCCGAGCGATGTACACAGGAGGTTAGAGTCCCCCACCGTGTCCCAGCTTCCTGTCAGGAGTGAGGAAGCGCGGGAAACCTCAGCAGAAAGCACGGGGAACAAGCTCCGCCCCCTCCAGCGCTTGAAATGTCTCCTGTGAAGGAGAACGTAGCTCCGCCCCCAAAATGACGCGCGCGTAAGCCCCGCCCCCTGCCGGGACCGCTAAGCCCCGCCCCCCGTTCTCGGCGGGAAGGGGGAGAGAGAGAAGAGAAAAATGGAGTCAGCCCCGAATGAGGGGGAGGGGGGGGGGGGAGAAAGATAGCAGCGTGGGGGGGAACGGCGTGGGGGTGCTGAGGATGCTGCTGTGCTGCATTGTCCTGCAGATGAGCGCTCAGAATGAGCGACCACGGGTGCCCCCCTTACCCAGAGGGGTAGATGCTGCAGATAGGGACGGGGTATGGGCTGGAATAGCCATCTCACCGTCCGACGTCTTCACCCTCAGTCCTTTCCAGCAGGGTCGCCCCTTCAGCCACTGGCACCGCAGTGGCAGGAAGCTGGAAGAGGGGCTTGGCGTGCGGGCGACCCCCTAGCTGGCGGGATGTAGGGGAGCCATTGCTGCCCAGATCCTCCTATTGCTTCTGTGGGGGAGGCAGCAGTGCAGATAAGTTGGCACTGGCGCAGCTCAACCCCGGGAGAGCAGAGAGGTCTAATGCGTCTCTGGTATCCCTAAGAAAAAATAAAATAACAAAATTAGAAGAAAAAGTAAAAATAACAAGGAGAAAACAGCCCTGCAGTAGCAGGGAGTGTCTTGCCTCCTTGGACACTAAGCTAAAACTGGTAGCCTCTATCTCCAGGCTGAGGGTATAGCTGATGGAGGAGGGGCTTAACAGTTTTACTTAGTGTCACGCCTCCTAGGGAGCTGAGCTATACCCAAGGTCTGTGTCCCCCAAGGAAAATGGGCGAGAAAAATCAGTTTTGATATTTTTTATCAACCGCAGCGGCCTCCGGTACTTCGCTAGCCTCCCCTTTGTAAGACAGGCTTGCTTTTTTTTTCTTGGGTAGTCTCAGGGAATACCCCTAAATTTAGTTGCCCACATGTCAAACAGGGGGTATTCTTCTGAAGAGGCCTACAGGCTTCTGACCCAGTCGGATGAGGAGTGGGAACCCTCATCTGATGAATCCAGCGGGTCAGAATACGAACCTGTAGAAAGCAGTGGCTCTCTGACCCAAAGTTCGGACGAGGAGGCTGAGGTCCCTGATAGCACCAGGCGTACCCGGCCCCGTGTCGCTAGACCGCAGGTTGCGCAGGATCCGCTTCAAGAGCAGCAGAGTGGGGCTGGTGCTGTCGGATTACGTGGTGAGGCATACACCAGCAGCCCAGCCCTCCCTGGACCTAGTACCAGCACTGCCGTACAACCTGGTGAAGTAGCGAGCACCAGAAGGGCAGTTGAAGCTGGTACGGTGGCACGTGCAGTAGTGACCCCGTCGCAGCCACCGCAAAGACGTGCCCGTAGAGCCCCTAGAATCCCAGAGGTGCTGGCAAACCCTGATTGGCAGTCCCCAACTTCAGCCGCACCTGTAGTTTTCACTTTCACTGCCCAGTCTGGAGTTCGGGTTGAGACGGCTCAGATCGGTTCGGCCCTGGGATTTTTTGAGCTGTTCTTGACTGCGGAGCTTTTAGACATAGTTGTGGCCGAAACAAACAGGTATGCCACACAATTTATCACCGCTAACCCGGGAAGCTTTTATGCCCAGCCTTTCCGGTGGAAACCAGTCCAAGTTTCCGAACTTAAAACTTTTCTGGGCCTCCTCCTCAACATGGGCCTGACAAAAAAACATGAATTGCGGTCATATTGGTCCACGAACCCGATTCATCACATGCCCATGTTCTCTGCTGCCATGTCCAGGGCACGTTTTGAGGCCATCCTGCGGTTCCTGCACTTTAGTGACAACACCGCCTCCCGTCCCAGGGGCCACCCTGCTTTTGACCGGCTCCACAAAATTCGGCCCCTCATAGATTATTTCAACCAGAAATTTGCAGATATTTATACCCCAGAGCAAAACATCTGCATAGACGAGTCCCTGATACATTTTACCGGGCGCCTTGGCTTCAAGCAATACATCCCAAGCAAGCGCGCCCGGTATGGGGTCAAATTGTATAAGCTCTGTGAAAGGGCCACAGGCTATACCCACAAATTTCGGGTCTATGAGGGAAAAGATCAGACCCTGGAGCCGGTCGGTTGCCCTGACTACCTGGGGAGCAGTGGGAAGACAGTTTGGGACTTGGTGTCACCCTTATTCGGCAAGGGGTACCATCTTTATGTGGACAATTTTTACACAAGTGTGGCCCTCTTTAGGCATTTGTTTCTAGAACGGATTGGCGCCTGTGGTACCGCGCGAACTAGTCGCGCGGGCTTCCCCCAACGGCTCGTTACCACCCGTCTTGCAAGGGGGCAGAGGGCCGCACTGTGTAACGAAGAACTGCTCGCGGTGAAATGGAGAGACAAGCGTGACGTTTACATGCTCTCCTCCATTCACGCAGACACGACAATACAAATTGAGCGAGCAACCCGTGTCATTGAAAAGCCCCTCTCAGTCCACGACTATAACCTCCACATGGGAGGGGTCGACTTCAATGACCAGATGTTGTCTCCGTATTTAGTTTCCCGACGCACCAGACGCTGGTATAAGAAGGTGTCTGTATATTTAATTCAATTGGCTCTGTACAATAGTTTTGTTCTCTACAGTAAGGCTGGGAGAACTGGATCCTTACTCAAATTTCAGGAAGAGATCATTGAGAACCTCCAGTATCCAGGAGGTTCCGTGGCCCCAACCACCAGTGTAGTTAGCCGTCTACACGAGCGACATTTCCCCAATGTCGTTCCTGGTACCTCAACCCAACCGTCACCCCGAAAAAGATGTGTCTGTAGCAGGAGTGGAATAAGGCGTGACACCCGCTATTTCTGTCCTGACTGTCCGGACCACCCTGCCCTATGCTTTGGAGAGTGTTTCCGGAAGTACCACTCACAGGTACACTATTAGCATAGGGATCATCTCACCAGGATAGGCACACAGGGCTATTAGGGCCCATTCACTCACTGCTGCTGCAAACGTCTCCTTTCACATGGGACAAAGTGCATAACGCACTTCGCCACATCTTTGGGCGATTTGCGCTTTGCACATTGACCCATGGGGAAGGAGAGGTTTGTTCTATAAAGGTAAAAAAACAAAAAAAAAAACAAAAAAAAAAACAGGTAAGCAAACAGGTTAATGTTTAGTTCCAAAAGTTAAAGTTACATGTTCTGTTCCAAAGTTAATAAAATTATTGCGTTGTGGCCTGTTTTTTTCTTTTTTTTTTTTTTTGTCTTTTTACCTTCCAGGTGGACCAACCGATCTACTAGCTGCAGCACCGATGTGCATTCTGACAGAAGCATTGCGCTGCTGTCAGATTACACGCAAGTCGGTGTATGCGGCGCTGCAAGACGGGATTTTCTCCTCTGCAGTGACAGATACGTTTGCCGAGGCATACGAGCTGAGGAGGAGGCGGCGTTCCTATGCTTTGGCAAGCACTTTGTATGTATATATATATATAAAAAAAAAAATCCCGGCAATGATTTATTCATCCACATCGATTGATGCGAATGGAGAAATCTGGTTTGCCAGGGCATACGAGCTAAGTGGGTATGGATGTAGGGCGGAGCTCCTATGTCCTGGCAGACGCCTTTCCCCTCCATTTTTTTTTTTTTGGCAGAGATTTTTTCATCCACATTGATCGATGCGAATGAAGAAATCTGTGCCGTTCATTTTTTTCTTTCAGCCCAGAGGCTGAACGGAAAAAAAAATCTCATTACCTGTATGCTCAATATAAGGAGAATAGCAGAAACTCCTAATGCTGGCCATACATGTAATGATTGCGGAGACCCTCAAATGCCAGGGCAGTACAAACACCCCACAACTGACCCCATTTTGGAAAGAAGACACCCCAAGGTATTTGCTGAGGGGCATATTGAGTCCATGAAAGATTGAAATTTTTGTCCTAAGTTAGCGGAAAGTGAGACTTTGTGAGAAAAAAAAAAAAAAAAACAATTTCCGCTAACTTATGCGAAAAAAAAAAAATTTCTTTGAACTTGACAGGCCCCTCATTGGATACCTTGGGGTGTCTTCTTTCCAAAGTGGGGTCACATGTGGGGTATTTATACTGCCCTGGCTTTTTAGGGGCCCTAAAGCGTGAGAAGAAGTCTGGGATCCAAATGTCTAAAAATGCCCTCCTAAAAGGAATTTGGGCCCCTTTGCGCATCTAGGCTGCAAAAAAGTGTGACACATCTGGTATCGCCGTACTCAGAAGAAGTTGGGGAATGTGTTTTGGGGTGTCATTTTACATATACCCATGCTGGGTGAGATAAATATCTTGGTCAAATGCCAACTTTGTATAAAAAAATGGGAAAAGTTGTCTTTTGCCAACATATTTCTCTCACCCAGCATGGGTATATGTAAAATGACACCCCAAAACACATTCCCCAACTTCTCCTGAGTACGGCGATACCAGATGTGTCACACTTTTTTGATGCCAAGGTGGGCAAAGGGGCGCATATTCCAAAGTGCACCTTTCGGATTTCACCGGTCATTTTTTACAGATTTTGATTGCAAAGTACTTCTCACACATATGGGCCCCTAAATTGCCAGGGCAGTATAACTACGCCACAAGTGACCCCATTTTGGAAAGAAGACACCCCAAGGTATTCCGTGAGGGGCATGGCGAGTTCCTAGAATTTTTTATTTTTTGTCGCAAGTTAGTGGAATATGAGACTTTGTAAGGAAAAAAGAGAAAAAAAAAAAAATCATCATTTTCTGCTAACTTGTGACAAAAAATAAAAAATTCTAGGAACTCGCAGTGCCCCTCACGGAATACCTTAGGGTGTCTTCTTTCCAAAATGGGGTCACTTGTGGCGTAGTTATACTGCCCTGGCAATTTAGGGGCCCAAATGTGTGAGAAGTACCTTGCAATCAAAATGTGTAAAAAATGCCCTGCAAAATCCGAAAGGTGCACTTTGGAATATGTGCCCCTTTGCCCACCTTGGCAGCAAAAAAGTGTGACACATCTGGTATCGCCGTACTCAGGAGAAGTTGGGGAATGTGTTTTGGGGTGTCATTTTACATATACCCATGCTGGGTGAGAGAAATATCTTGGCAAACGACAACTTTTACCATTTTTTTATACAAAGTTGGCATTTGACCAAGATATTTTTCTCACCCAGCATGGGTATATGTAAAATGACACCCCAAAACACATTCCCCAACTTCTCCTGAGTACGGCGATACCAGATGTGTGACACTTTTTTGATGCCAAGGTGGGCAAAGGGGCGCATATGCCAAAGTGCACCTTTCGGATTTCACCGGTCATTTTTTACAGATTTTGATTGCAAAGTACTTCTCACACATATGGGCCCCTAAATTGCCAGGGCAGTATAACTACGCCACAAGTGACCCCATTTTGGAAAGAAGACACCCCAAGGTATTCCGTGAGGGGCATGGCGAGTTCCTAGAATTTTTTATTTTTGTCGCAAGTTAGTGGAATATGAGACTTTGTAAGGAAAAAAGAGAAAAAAATAAAAATCATCATTTTCTGCTAACTTGTGACAAAAAATAAAAAATTCTAGGAACTCGCAGTGCCCCTCACGGAATACCTTAGGGTGTCTTCTTTCCAAAATGGGGTCACTTGTGGCGTAGTTATACTGCCCTGGCAATTTAGGGGCCCAAATGTGTGAGAAGTACCTTGCAATCAAAATGTGTAAAAAATGCCCTGCAAAATCCGAAAGGTGCACTTTGGAATATGTGCCCCTTTGCCCACCTTGGCAGCAAAAAAGTGTCACACATCTGGTATTGTCGTACTCAGGAGAAGTTGGGGAATGTGTTTTGGGGTGTCATTTTACATATACCCATGCTGGGTGAGAAAAATATCTTGGTCAAATGCCAACTTTGTATAAAAAAATGGGAAAAGTTGTCGTTTGCCAAGATATTTCTCTCACCCAGCATGGGTATATGTAAAATGACACCCCAAAACACATTCCCCAACTTCTCCTGAGTACGGCGATACCACATGTGTGACACTTTTTTGCTGCCAAGGTGGGCAAAGGGGCGCATATTCCAAAGTGCACCTTTCGGATTTCACCGGTCATTTCTTACACATTTTGATTGCAAAGTTCTTCTCACACATTTGGGCCCCTAAATTGCCAGGGCAGTATAACTACGCCACAAGTGACCCCATTTTGGAAAGAAGACACCCCAAGGTATTCTGTGAGGGGCATGGTGAGTTCCTAGAATTTTTTATTTTTTGTCGCAAGTTAGTGGAATATGAGACTTTGTAAGAAAAAAATAAAAATAAAAAATCATCATAATTTTCCGCTAACTTGTGACAAAAAATAAAAAGTTCTATGAACTCACTATGCCCATCAGCGAATACCTTAGGGTGTCTACTTTCCAAAATGGGGTCATTTGTGGGGTAGTTATACTGTTTGGGCATTGTAGAACCTCAGGAAACATGACAGGTGCTCAGAAAATCAGAGCCGTTTCAAAAAGCGGAAATTCACATTTTTGTACCATAGTTTGTAAATGCTATAACTTTTACCCAAACCATTTTTTTTTTGCCCAAACATTTTTTTTTATCAAAGACATGTAGAACTATAAATTTAGCGAAAAATTTATATATGGATGTCGTTTATTTTGCAAAATTTCACAACTGAAAGTGAAAAATGTCATTTTTTTGCAAAAAAATCGTTACATTTTGATTAATAACAAAAAAAGTAAAAATGTCAGCAGCAATAAAATACCACCAAATGAAAGCTCCATTAGTGAGAAGAAAAGGAGGTAAAATTCATTTGGGTGGTAAGTTGCATGACCGAGCGATAAACGGTGAAAGGAGTGTAGTGCCGAAGTGTAAAAAGTGGCCTGGTCATGAAGGGGGTTTCACCTAGCGGGGCTGAAGTGGTTAAAGTGTTTCTGATGGCATCTCTGATTCCACATTGGAACTCCGCAGCTCTTCTTCATTTCTGTACAACAGGATCCACCCCATTCCAAGAGTTCCAACTTCTTCCTGCACAGGTCGGCCCAACTAGAACCTTTTATACTAGACTTAAGCATAAGTATATGGCCAGACGGAAGCCTCACTTGTTTAGTACGTGGTGAACACGTACTGTGATTGTCACAGTTTTTCAAACTGAATAATAAGGACCAAATCCATCACAAAAAATTTCCTAAATATTTAAGAATTCAACACCTGCTGCATTCAAATTGCCCATTCCAAGTTCCTTATAACGAGGATATTTTTAAGCTATGGTCTCTCCCCAGCACACATACACTAAAGGTCTCAGACCCATCCATAGCTGATTATTGGAGAAAGAGGTGTTTTATCAAGCTAAAAATGCAAATGAGGGATAGCTGCCTTACATCTGGTGGCATTAGATGAAGAGCTTGTTAAGACTCATTTGCATGATTTACTTCCTAGAATTCCAGAGGAACATGTATGGCCTATAAGACTCCTCACTCCAATTAAGGCACTCTCTCCAAGGAGAGTTAATACCCCTCCAAATGTTGTTAATTGTAAGGATTTGATAATTCTATAAGGCCCCTTTCCCACGGTGTCGCGTGTGAGGGCCGCATAGGATGCGGGGGCGTCGAGGGAAAATCGTTCGATTTTGCCTGCGAGTAGGGTGAGTTTTGTATGCGATTGCGTTGCGTGCTTCAGTTTTTTCCACGCAAGTGCAATGCATTTCTCACGCGTGTGAGAAAAAACTGAATGTGGTACCCAGACCCAAACCCGGACTTCTTCACTGAAGTTTGGGTTTGGGTTAGGTATTCTGTAGATTTTATTATTTTCCCTTATAACATGGTTATAAGGGAAAATAATAGTGTTCTTAATACAGAATGCTAAGTAAAGTAGCCCTGCTTGTCTTCTTTCTTCTTCTTTGAGGACCTGGGGAAAAGGACCTTTGGTGACGTCATTGCGCTCATCACATGGTCCATCACCATGGTGATGGACCATGTGATGAGCGCAGTGACGTCACTAGGTCCTTTTCCTCCCAGGTAGTCAAAGAAGAAGAAAGAAGACGAGCCGGGCAGGGCGAACAAGTGGATAAGGTGAGTTTAATTATTTTATTTTTTATTTTATAACCCCTCCATCCCTAATTTACTTAGCATTCTGTATTAAGAATGCTATTTTCTCTTATAACCATGTTATAAGGGAAAATAATAATGATCGGGTCCCCATCCCGATCGTCACCTAGAAACCATGCGTGAAAATCGCACCACATCCACACTTGCTTGCGGATGCTTGTGATTTTCAAGCAGCCCCATTTACTTCTATGGGGCCTGCATTGCGTGAAAAACGCATAATATAGAGCATGCTGCGATTTTCATGCAACGCACAAGTGATGCGTGAAAATCACTGCTCATGTGCACAGCCCCATAGAAATGAATGGGTCCGGATTCAGTGCGGGTGCAATGCGTTCACCTCATGCATTGCACCCGTATGGAAAACTCACTCATGTGAAAGGGGCCCAAGATCTTCATAGTCAGGGGTTCTCCTTATGTTACTTGCTTATCAGTACCTTGCTATGAACTGCTGTTAGGAGCCAGTGTTTATGAGAATGAATGTGATATTGGTTCTGTGCTATGAGGATTAATCTATCTGTTTCTATATCTTGTAAGGTGTTATGAAAAACTTTCAGTACAAATCTATAGATTAAAATGCTGATTCAGAGTAATTCTGGCCCATGAACAGGAATGCTTTCAACAATAACATCTATTCATTTTCCAAGAATCAAGGAGAGGCAGTAGAAGAAATGTAATTCTGACCCCTCCTCACCACTCACCTTTAAACTCCCACTGGGAGACGGAAGGAACAGTTCGACTTTCTGTTTGTTTTTCACGTACAAAGAGTATAAACGTAACTGTTCTGCCTAAAAAATAAATGAGTCATCAGGTGTAAGAAATTAGAGACATCTCACTACTAATAAACAGATACAGTATATGTGTCAGTTTGCCACACTGACAGATGATAACATGAATGTATTAACACAGGCAAATGGTATGACTCAGAGCGCCAGAAAGACAGGGGTCAACGCGGATTGAACTTACATGCTGCAGGAAGCAGTAAGAGACAGTCAGGGGATGGGACACACAATTCTGGAGATCTCTCAGGAAATGAGTGTGGAAATTAAGAAGCTGCTCCAAGCTCCCTCTTAGTGCCAGGCCAGCTGGACACGACCCTCTAACTTCCAGAGACCGACGCAAAGACTGCACGTAACTTCGCTCAGAGCACAGGAGATCTAATAGTAACCGCTGGGGAGACCTATCAAGAAATAAAATAAAAATCTAACGCAAATTTAGCGATACGTTCACACAAGACAGAAATGCAACAGATATCAAGTGAAAAATCTGCAGTATTTTAAAGTAGCAGCAAAATGAAACAGATCTAAAATAATTGCATCCACAAACTGCAGAAAAAAGAACTGCACAAAGTATGTGTAGAAAGAGTCCTGCGGTGCGGATTTTAAATCCACAGAATGTTAATTTTGATTGTAGATTACCACCACAGATTTCACCCTTTGCAATGCAGCTACTTCAGGCGGATTTTATTGCAGATCCACGGAAAACGTGTCGTAGATTTTCCACTGCATTTTACCTTCCATCTTAAAGGAACAATGGTGTAAATTGACAAATTGTGATACCTTTGGCAACATAAAAGTGCACGGATACTGGTTAAAACAATGGACTTTCAAACTAAGGCTACTTTCACACTGGCGTTTCTGGGTCCGCTTGTGAGATCCGTTTCAGGGCTCTCACAAGCGGCCCATAACGGATCAGTTCAGCCCCAATGCATTCTGAATGGATAAGAATGCATCAGTTTGCCTCTGTTCAGCCTCCATTCCGCTCTGGAGGCGGACACCAAAAAGCTGCTTGCAGCGTTTTGATATCCGCCTGACGATGCGGAGCCAAACGGATCCGTCCTGACTTACAATGTAAGTCAATGAGGACGGATCCGTTTTCACTGACACAATATGGTGCAATTGAAAATGGATCTGCCTCCCATTGACTTTCAGTGTAAGTCAAAACGGATCCGTTTGCATTATCATAAACAAAAAAAAATGCAAACGGATGGTAATGCAAACGGATCCGTTCTGAACGGATACAAGCGTTTGCATTATAGGTGCGGGTTCGTCTGTGCAGATACCAGACGGATTCGCACCTAACGCAGGTGTGAAAGTAGCCTAAGGCCGCTTTCACACAAGTCCATTTGCAATCCATATATGGCCCGGATTTTATGTACCGGAATCTGCTGCTAATGTTAATGAATAGGGCTATTCACATGGGTTTATAATTTCCGTAAGTATTTGAAATCCACAGCATGACTGAGTTTTATGCATACTTGTTTCCAAATACGCACATTAAAGTCTATGGGAATGCATAAAAACATGCAGGGATTAAAGAATATGCCATGTAAATCCTGAAGCAATACTGATGACAATACTAATGGCATTTCATCAGGAATCCGTGCATAATCCAGAGCCCGAATACTGATGCATTTCAATACGCTTGTGTGAAAGTGGCCTAACACCTCGCATCTTAGACTACTTTCACACTGCCGTTTCTGGGTCCGCCTGTAAGATCGGTTTCAAGGCTCATACAAGCGGCCCCAAACGGATCAGTTTAGCCCCAATCATTCTGAGTGGATGCGGATCCGTTCAGAATGCATCAGTTTGGCTCCGTTCCGCCTCCATTCCGCTCTGGAGGCGGACACAAAAACGCTGACTGCAGCGTTTTGGTGTCCGTCTGGCGGTGCGGAGCCAAACGATCCGTCCTGACTTACAATGTAAGTCAATGGTGACGGATCCGTTTACATTGACACAATATTAATGCAATTGTAAACGGATCCGTCCCCCATTGACTTTCAATGTAAGTCAGGACGGATCCGTTTGACTTACACTTAGGCCCCTTTAACACAGTCGAGTATTCCCGCAACGCACCAGCACATTTTCCCGCAACGTCCGGCCCCTTTCACACAGGCGAGTATTCCGCGCGGGTGCGATGCGTGAGTTGAACGCATTGCACCCGCACTGAATCCGGACCCATTCATTTCTATGGGCTGTTCACATGAGCGGTGATTTTCACGCATCACTTATGCGTTGCGTGAAAATCGCAGCATGTTCTATATTCTGCGTTTTTCACGTAACGCAGGCCCCATAGAAATGAATGGGGTTGCGTGAAAATCGCAAGCATCCGCAAGCAAGTGCGGATGCGGTGCGATTTTCACGCATGGTTTCTAGGTGACAGTCTATTCACTGTATTATTTTCCCTTATAACATGGTTATAAGGGAAAATAATAGCATTCTGAATACAGAATGCATAGTATAATAATGCTGGAGGGGTTAAAAAAATAAATAAATAAATTAACTCACCTTTTCCTCTTGATCGCTCAGTTCCCGGTCTCTTCTTTACTTCTTTAATGATGAGCTGTGGGCTAAAAGACCTGTGGTGACGTCAGATCACATGCTCCATCACCACGGTGATGGACCATGTGATTGGAGCATGTGATCTGACGTCACCACAGGTCCTGCTTGCAGCATTATTGTCTGCGATGGGAGCACAACCAAATGGAACAGAATGCATTCTGGTGCATTCCATTACGTTCAGTTCAATTTTGACCCCATTGCCAATGAATGGTGTGGAGATTCGCTCTAGTATGTGCGGACGCAGTACAGAGGCAAATTACCAGTTCTTAAATCAAACTGTGTATATTCACACAAAGCAAAAACAAAACGTCACTTTGCAGTCTTGGTGTTAGTTCACACACAATGGAAAGTCCACATAGTAAAAATCACCTTGTTGGCAGTTCTGCCTCCAGCAGTCCATAGCAGGCTTTTAGGCGGCCAGTTTCTCTTACAGATGGGTTTCAGCCCTCCAGCACGGCACAAGCTCTGATCCCAGCACAAACACATTTATTGAGCCCCACTGTCAGATTGATGTAATCCTCCTCACCTGGCAGTGCTGGCTAGTTTTTAGGCCTTGCAAAAACCCGGCCTGGAAAATGGGGAGTAGTCACCCACTCAACACTTTGACTACTCCCAGTAAGAGCCGTGCCGGATCAGCTATACAGCCATACTAAGTATTAAGGTGTCAAACAGCAACTGCTGCTGACACATAAAAAACGGCTCTTACTCCACCGAGGCCAGGAACCTCAGTGACACGTACCTATCATCCACGGTGATTCCTTGTACCTTCTTACAATGGGGACAAAACCCACCGGATCTCAATAGCGGAAAGGGAAAGCGAAAGTGTGAAAGTAGCCTTAATTAGGTGGCTTTTTGGCATGTCAATGAAGGGGCAAGCACACAGCAAAAAAGGTCTGAAACATCATCACCATTATGTATTCCGTTAAAACATGGTTATAACGCAAAATAACGGAATCCATAAGACGGAAATCAAAACGGAAACCTTTAGAGGCATTCCGTTTTGATCCGTCATAATAGACGTCTATGGGCAAGCATAACGGATCTGTCTGGTTTCCGTTATGCTGGACAGAAAACAAAGTCCTGTCGTCTACAAGGCTGGTAAATCTGCCCTATTTAGGGCTGCAACGATTAATCGATGTAATCGATTATATTCGATAACTGGATTCGTTGTCGACGAATCCAGTTATCGAATAATCGCCGATACGTTGGTATTCGGGCGGGCGGGCGGTCGCTGCATCTTTATTTTACCTTTTGACAATGACGCTCCCGCTCCTGTAACAGCCAGGCAGAGCGGACGGCGGCGTAACGTCACTCACTCACGTGACACGCCTGCTCCGCCTCCTTCATTCATGAAGTGGGCGGAGCAGGCGCGTCACGTGATTGAGTGACGTTACGCCGCCGTCCGCTCTGCCTGGCTGTTACAGGAGCGGGAGCGTCATTGTCAAAAGGTAAAATAAAGATGCAAGCGCCGGGGCTGTTAGGGGGAAGGGGGGTCTGTGTATAGCACTGCTATGGGGAGGGGGGGAGGATCTGTGTATGGCACTGCTATGGGAAGGGGGGTCTGTGCACTGTTATGAGGAAAGGGATCTGTGCACTGTTATGCCCATAACAGTGCACATATCCCCCCTCTCCATAACTACGCCGTCCACAGATCCCCCATAATAGTGTCGTCCACAGATCCCCCATAATAGTGTCGTCCACAGATCCCCCATAAGTGTCGTCCACAGATCCCCCATAAGTGTCGTCCACAGATCCCCCATAAGTGTCGTCCACAGATCCCCCATAAGTGTCGTCCACAGATCCCCCATAAGTGTCGTCCACAGATCCCCCATAAGTGTCGTCCACAGATCCCCCATAAGTGTCGTCCACAGATCCCCCATAAGTGTCGTCCACAGATCCCCCATAAGTGTCGTCCACAGATCCCCCATAAGTGTCGTCCACAGATCCCCCATAAGTGTCGTCCACAATTTGTTTTAATATGGCCTTTGAACATAATTTTTCAAGTAAGATCATATAAACCTCTGTTTTGTAATTTTGTCGTTTTTCCCGATTAATCGATTAATCGTAGAAATTAATCGGCAACTAATCGATTATTCAAATAATCGTTAGCTGCAGCCCTAGCCCTATTGTTTTATCCCATGTCTGTGAAAGTACCAGGTCATGGTATATCAATAGTAATAAGTCAGAGCGACTGGACTTACAACTGATAAAGCCAGTCAGATGACTAGTGAAACCTCTTCAACAGAAAATACAAGTCCAGTTGCTCTGACTTATTACTACTGAGATTTCTTATGCAGCACTTAGACAGTAAGTAAACAGGCAGGAAAGTGTTAATAAAACATGACTCACTAGCCACAGGAAGCATTCTCAGCTAGCCAGCTGAGTTCCAAACCACAAAGCAGGAAACAAAAGAAGTCAGAGAAATGCCAAATGTTCCTGTTGCTACTAACCAAACCAAAGCATAAAATGGTCTCCTAAGGCCTCATGCACACGACCGTTGTTTTGGTCCGCATCTGAGCCGCAGTTTTTGCGGCTTGGATGCGGACCCATTCACTTCAATGGGGCCGCAAAAGATGAGGACAGCACTCCGTATGCTGTCCGCATCCGTTGCTCCGTTCCGTGGTCCACAAAAAAAATATAACCTGTCCTATTCTTGTCCGTTTTGCGGACAAGAATAGGCAGTTATATCAATGGCTGTCCGTGCCATTACGCAAATTTCAGAACACACACGGATGCTATCCGTGTTTTGCGGATCCATGATTTGCAGACCGCAAAATACACAACGGTCGTGTGCATGAGGCCTTTTAGGGGTTGCGTCACAAAACATTCTACAGTTTTCAAACCAGGACCTGGGTCTGAATACTTTTGTAATTGCATGTAATTAAAAATGTAGCATAGCCAGTGATATATTCAATAAAAAATATCTGCATAGCGCCACCTGCTGTTTGTTCTTTTCCTTATTTTTCGTCTGTTACCTGCAGTGTTTATTGTGTGATGCAGGCTTCTATCTATGCATGTCCTGAACTACGGTGGTGGTGTCTTAACGTGTTTTCCCTCATCTTGGAGAGGAGTCTGTATACCTTGATTGCTTGATCACTCTGCTGATAATAGTACACCATGGTCTCCAAGATTTCTGTAACCTGGGACCCTGCAGGCTCTCAAGGGTAGTCGTCCTCCCATATGTGCAGACTCTGTTCCTCATGGCCTAGAGCATTGAGAGTTGGATTGCATGCTTCCTCCCTCTCAACTGTAACTAGCTCTGCCCCTCCCTTGGCATTAAAGGGAACCTCTCACCGGGATTTTGTGTATAGAGCTGAGGTGCTGTATATTGTGGGGTGCAATACTGATCTACTGTATACTGTGAGGTGCTGTATATTGTGGGGTGCAATACTGATCTACTGTATACTGTGAGGTGCTGTATATTGTGGGGTGCCGTATACTGTGGGGTGCTATACTGCTCTACTGTATACTGTGGGGTGCTGTATACTGTATAGTGTGGGGTGCTATACTGCATACTGTGGGGTGCTGTATACTATAGGGTGCTATACTGCATACTGTGGGTTGCTGTATACTATAGGGTGCTATACTGCATACTGTGGGGTGCTGTATACTATAGGGTGCTTTACTGCATACTGTGGGGTGCTGTATACTATAGGATGCTATACTGCATACTGTGGGGTGCTGGGGTGCACTGTAATGCTAGGGTGAGCCGAGCCCCAGTCTCCTTCCTGCAGAGCGGTGCCCACTTCAAGCCCTGAGCTCAGCTGCCCAGAGCACTGATCCTGAGCCGCTGGAGTCTTCAGAACTGTAAGTATTTACAGTCATTCACTGTACTCCACCAGGTGTGTGGATTGTTTGTGTGTGTGTTGTGGTGGAGGCTGTGATTGCATGAAAGGGTGTGGGAAGGCGGGATCCAGGGGGCCCAAGTACATTTTTCCCCAGGGTCCAATCAATATTAAAGATTACTCATGGACAGGACTCATCTCAGGTTAATTTGCATATGTATCAAATTGTTTTTTTACACAATAAAAGCAAACAGAGCTATGGGGACTGGGTATTGCGGATGTGCTAGCAGCCATCTAGCAACCCATGTCCTCAGCTCTATACACAAAATCCCGGTGACAGGTTCCCTTTAAGTTGTACCAGCTCACTCCTACCAAGAGGGGAGGAACGGGATGGTAAGTCCCATTCCTGTTTCCAAACACTGCCAACCATACTCCATCTGCTGGTGTGCAAGGTGTATAACATGAATGTGACAACATGAACTTTACAAAGCATCAAATTATTTTTCTAACCTCTTTCCTTCTGGTCTGGGAACTCCTCCCCAAGGTGCATCTGGCCCTCTTCCATCTCCTCTGCTTAAAACATGACCACGTGGGGGGCTGCAGGTGCGGTCAGCAAGCTCTCGACTACTGACTTCTAGACCACGGATCCTAACACCGACCTCTAGTCTGCGATTATCTGTGCCTATAACAGATGCCTCTAATATTTGTATCTACAGAAAGGAGTAAAAGTGTTCAGTACTAGATATTCCCTTAATAATAAGTCACTGAAATAATATCACTTTTGCAAAGCGAGAATTTTCACTCAATATATCTTATTTTAAAATATATGAAAATATAGATGCGAAAGGTTTGATTACATTAAATAATGTCTCCATTAGAATAACACTGTGATCCTAGGGACACCAAAGAGAACAGAAAGTCAGAAACCTAGATCCGTCTTCATTCAAACATAATAGCTTGTATAACTTACATCTCGGGTCTCTCCACGAATGTCTAGTCCTTGTCCTTGTGCATCAAGTAGACTATGAGAATCCTACAAGCAAATGATATGATCACAAGCAAGAACCTAGAAATACCTGCCATAATTGTATCTGGTAAAGTGCTATTAACTTCGATGGTTTATACTGCCGTTATGTTTAATCAATAGGAAAACACAAATTTTTGTTTACTCTATAACATGAATCCAAAGCTATAATTAAATGTCCTTTATGTTTTAACTTATAACAAAGTCCTACTGCCTGACCCCAACAGTGTAAATACAGTAAACTTTGGAATTAGACACAGATTTTTGCTCCAGACCATTATCAATGTAAATTGCAAAAATGAAGTCAATTTGGTGACATGGAAACAACAGCCATGCAAAGAAAGGAAGACTTTCAGGCTGGTGTAACAATAAATAATTTTTGATGTGCAAGCACGGCCACCGCTGCTGGATTGCAGTATGGTCAAAACCATGGAAACAAAGTGTATAATGTGATAGAAAAATTAATTGGGCTAGCAAAGGAGGCAATATGGACAATCACAATGCATTAGTAAGTGCCTTGTGCCATTTCCTGAAGTTAGACAACCCCTTTAAGTCTCCATCTCCTTCTGCATCTCATGTTGCTCTCCTTTACTATTGAACTTCTCACATTAGCTCCCAGTTAGGGTGCCTTCACACATGGCAGATTTCATTGTAGAAATGTAAGCATCCGCTCTATTCATCTGAATAGGGCTTGCCACCAAAACAACCAAATTAAAGGGCAGGTTTACACTGCCTGGCCCTGTCAAAGTGCAGAGGGTGCGGCAGTTGCAGAGAGAGCGGAGCCTCTAGGTGTAATAGCATCGCCTCCGTTGCTCCTAGAAGTTCATTTGCATATATTAAACATTATATTTCTTAGCAATGCAGGCACATATGTACATGGGGCCAACACAGATGCCTCCAGTTGCCAAGCGCACATGTAATAGGTCAGCCAGCGTCATAGGTACAAATCTGCTGACAGATGCCCTTAGAGGAATGGCCTGATATTCAGTTCAAAATTCACCATATGTAAAGACACCCTTATGGATTCCTACAACTTCTAGTGCTGGAAGTGAGCATGTGTGACCAGCAAACTGAAACTGAACTATAGTTTGCAACCATACAAACTTTAATCATGTCATTTTAGGCCAGTAAGTGGAGAGAGATTATGTGGGAAACTACTAAAGTTATTTAATCAATACATATATTGAGGATTTTTATTAACTACTGCATCATTTCAGTAGGAGCCAAGATTTTTCCTACTGGAATACCCCTTTAAAGAGGTTATTCCATGACTGATGTAAAAAATTTAAATCAGACATCATATAGTACATGAAAATCTCTTTGCAAAAAAGCTACAAGCAACCCTGCACCTTTCATGGACTCAGACCTCCCTCATTCATTGCTCCAATTGTTCTGCTAAATTCTCTTCAGTCACACAGCTCAGGGGCCGTGTCCTTTCTGCTACAGTTCTCTCCATTTTACTGCTATGGGGGTGTTCTTTCTGCTGCAGCTTTCTCCCTGTCACAGCTTGGGAATGTGTCCTTTCTGCTCCACCTTTCTCCCTGACACAGTTTAGAGAATGTGCCTTTTTTGCTGCAGCTTTCTCCCTGTCTCAGCTCAGGGGGTGTCCTTTCTGCTGTAGCTCTCTCTCCCTGTAACAGTCACAGCCTTCTAACAGTTGATAAGGCTGGTGGCAGTTAAAGAATGGAACTGAGCATGTGTGACCACCTCAGAACACTGGCAGGCACCATTATAGTGAAGTATCTCATAAGAATATCTCACAAGCAGAGCGTTGTTGTAACAGAAAGCAGATTACAAAATAAAATGATTTTTCATGCTAATCTATATTAAAATAACAGTTAATTGTGGCACAACCTCTTTTATTGACAATAATTGAAATCAAGGTCCAAAGTTAAGAGAATAGAAAAAAAAGTTTCTCATTGTCATTTGCCATTAATACTAATACTCTTTTGGTGTCTATATGATTGTGTTATAGAAATGTGCCCTGTAACCAATACTCATGTAGCTTTCTGTGACTCTTCCTCTTATTGTAAATATTCTAAATATTCTGTGCCTTTCTGAAAGTACTGGCATTTTCCTTATACCGTGGATCATACCTCAGGACTGTTTCGACACTCAGGTGGTGGCAGTTTTGCCTCCAGCTCTTGGAGTTTCTGGTTTGACAGCTGGACTAGATGATGTAGTGCTTCATCAACCTTCTCATACAAGTCAAAGGTGACTGGGTCATAAAGTCTGCCAAACACAAGCAAAACAAATATTCAAAACCCCTTTACTACTGAGCCACTTTTCACCTTAAATCCCAGGCCATGCGTCATTTTATATGGTAGTAACTTTGGAACGCTTTTACTTATCCAGGCCATTCTGAGACTGTTTTCTCGTGACAAATTGTACTTCATGACAGTGGTAAGTTTGAGTCGATATATTTCACCTTTATTTATAAAATGATCACAAATTTACCAAAAATTTGGAAAAATTCACAGTTTCCTAAATTTTAATTTCTCTACTTTTAAGACAGATAGTGATACCTCAAAAAAATATAAAAATCTGTCAACATTCCCCATATGTCTGCTCTATGTTGGCATTATTTTTTTAAATGTCATTTTATTTTTTTAGGACGTTAGAAGTCTTAGAATTTTAGAAGCTATTTTTCAAAATGTTCAACAAAATTTTCAAAACCATTTTTTTAAGCAACACAACAAGGGTTAACAGCAAAATAAACCTCAATATACATTACTCTGATTTCGCCAGTTTACAGAAATATCCCATATGTGGTGGTAAACTGCACGTGGCAGTGGTCAGAAGGAAAGGAGCGCCATATGGATTTTGGAGGCAGATTTTGCTAGAATGCTTTTTAGGCACCATTTAGTATTCGAAGAGACCCTGACGTACCCCTACAGTGGAAACCCTCAAAAAGTGAACCAATTTTGGGAACTACATCCCTTGAAGAATATATTTAGGGGGGTACTGAGCAGTTTGACCCCCTAAGAGTATTACGGAATTTGGAAACACTTTTTTGCAGGATGAGATGACGGTTTGATTGGTACCATTTTGGGGTACATAAAACCTATTGATCACTTGGTGTTATAGTTTCGGCATAGTTTTTTCTTTATTTTTTTTTTACAGCAGTCACCTGAGGGGGTATCTCATGTGATATTTTTATAGAGCAGGTTGTTACGGATGTGGCGATACCCAATATGTCTATTATTTTTATTTTTGTTAAGTTTTACTTAGTGAAAGCCTTTTTTTTTTACTTTCAGATTTGTATTCGGTTTTTCAGTACAAATCAGAACAACAATCAATGAGATACTGTTCAAACATTACATTGAATACAAAAGAAAGCATTTATCGTTCTTGTAATTTGTAAAATCTATAAGAAAGAGATAATAAACAATCAATATTGTTACCAGTCAATAGGACAATGTGATCCATAAGAAAATAGTAAACATAGTAAAGTGCTTTGTAGCACAACAACTAAGAAACAGCATCAGTAATCATGATATGCCAGAGCCGCCCATCTAACTCTCCTCCAAACATTCCTGATTCGTTTTTTCGGATATAAGTAGCTATGTGATGTATGTTTCACAAGACTGTCTGTGGATTATGGGAGGCATAAGAGGATGTGCACCATAAATCCCATCTTTGTAACACTTGCGATCTAGCTTTGTGTGAAGCGGCATATATGCATTCATGTTGCATATATTTATTAATTAGGGCTACCAATTCTGAGAAATTTGGAGTGACAGGTAATTTCCAGTAAGTAGCAGTTAGCTTTCGTGCCGCAGTTAATATCCCTGCCACTACCCACCGATGTGTGTATGAAAGGGTCTCAAACCCAATACAGAGTACAGCTAATGCCGGTGACAGGGGAAGGGGAAAGTCAGCAACTTTAGATAAAAGGTCAAAGACTTCCTTCCAGAAGGGAAATATGGTAGGACAACTCCACCACATATGTATTGGTGTTCTCCTTTCTCCACATCCCCGCCAGCAATATGGGCTGTATGTAGGATTAATGTGTTGCAATTTTCTGAGAGCCATATTTTTATTTATTTTTTGGGCGACTCCTAGGTAGGGGCTCATTTTTTGCGGGATGAGATGACCGTTTGATTGGTACCATTTTGGGCTACATATGACTTTTACGGTGTTCACCTGACATGGTGGTTCATATAATATTTTTATAGAGCCATTTCATACCTAATATGTCTTTTTTTTCCCTATTTTTAAAAACATTTTTAATTACTACATTTTTTTTACTTGAAACTTGTAATTTTTTTGCGTAAAACTTAATTTTTTTAACTTTATTTTTTGTCCCACTCTGGGACTTAAACTTTTGGGGGTCTGATCCCCTGTACACTGAGTAATACACTTATAGCTTGCTTGCCTGTGCATTCTGTTTCCGTTCTGCAAAAAAGTAGTGCATGTCCTATCATTGTCCGCAAATTACGGTCCGAGGCCCCATTCAAGTCAATGGGTCCTCAAAAAATACGGAACGCACACGGAACACATCGGTATGTCATCTGTATTTCATTCGGATTTTGCGGATCCATACTGTAGAAATGCTATGCCCAGCCCATATTGCTCATGTGTTTGGTGATTACTGTTTCCGTTTCCAATCCGCAAAAAAAACTAATCAAATACGGAAACCATACGGATATGTTTTGTGCAATACCGGGACGGAACAGGACTTAAATCAGAGAAAAAAAAACAGAACAACGGATCTGCGAAAAACGGACCGCAAAACAACAATGGTCGTGTGCATGAGTCCTTAAAGGAAAGGCAGCCAAGTAGACTAAGGAAGGCATCGGGCTGCTGTCCCAGCCATCGGGCCCCATCACAGTAGAGCGGGGACCCGATGGGAGTTCCCTCCCTGCATGGACGTCGCAAGTACCGCGGTCAGCGCTGACCGCGGCACATCTAGGGTTAATGCGCTGGCATCTGTGTTTTTACCTATGCCGGCGCATACAGCAGGGGTCAGGCTATCAGTGACTACGGTGCTGGTATTTTAAACACAATACTGTACAGGTTGAATAAAAGTGGTTAAAACTGAGGAAAATCTCTGAACCTTCCCGGCTGAGTTGGAAGCCAAGCTCTGGCATTACCTCAGATAAGGTGACTTATGCAGTCTTGCTACAAGAGTGCCTCCATCTCTCTGCAGTCTTTGAAGTTTGTCATCTGTCAGAGTTTTCTTCATAGCATCTCGATGATGAGAAATCAACCACTGAAAATCCTAACACAAAATACATATTGATAACACGTGCTCTCACAATCCCACCTGAGGGGAGTAAAATGCGATTAATTTACTACAGACTTTGTTAAACTTCTTGTATGGTTCTAAAGAGTTACAACATGCTAGCACTTTACTTTTCATTTCATAAAATTTCATATACTGAAGACAGTCCACAAACTATTATCATGAAGCTGTATACTTTGATGTTAAAGGCTATGGACACCTTTGTGCACTAAAAATCAATAACCCCATATGTTACCGTAATGCATCACATAATACAATTGCACTTGTTTACTGGTATCAGCTTTGCTTCACATGCTCTCAGAAATGCTCTTCTATGACTTTTGCTCAGGGCTGTCATCTCCTGTGAGGCTCTGTGAGCGTTCCTGTGGATTTCACATGCACCAGCACAAGCTCTGCTGCGCCGCCCCCACATCCTGTTACACAGCATAGCTAGCAGCTACTTACATATAGGCTGCTGGAACTTGCAAGTAACTTGGTGGCAAGATTTCATTCCAATCCACATCATGAAGAGTCTAACGCTGGGTTCACACCTGAGCGTTTTACAGCGCGTTCCTACGCGCTGTAAAACGCACAACAGGCAAGAACCAATGATTCCCTATGGGAAGGGTTCACACCTGGGCGTTTTACAGCGCGTACGATCGCGCTGTAAAACGCCAGACGCTCAAACAAGTACAGGAGCTTTTTTTGGCGCGTTTGACGCGCGTTTGGGCCATAGACTCTTTGGACAACACTGCTGTCAATCACCCAAACGCGCGTCAAACGCGCGTTCACTATTAAAAAAAAACGCGCATAAAACGCGCGACAAAAACGCGCATAGAAACGCGCGTTTGAGAAACGCCTAGGTGTGAACCCAGCGTTACAGTATGCTACAACCTGTAATCAGCAGATCTATTTCTCACTTTCCATTCTGTAGAAAGTGCATTATTTGTAGACACAATAGATATTTCTGCTGATAACGTTAGTGCAGTGATCTACAGTCAGAACCATGGTTTTATAAGCAGGATATAGGATCTCATTACTGACAGCTCTCACTACATGCACTCTCTTCTGAATACAGTATTGTGTGCAGTCCGCACAGTGAGCAGTCACTTTTCCCACTCAGATAAGTACAGTGTGACAACACACAATGCTATGTACACATAGAAGTACACAGGGGGGAGATTTATTAAAACTGGTGTAAAGTAGAACTGGCTTAGTTGCCCATAGCAACCAAGGGGGGGCAATTGCCCCGTTGCCCCCCCCCCCCCCCCCGGGATCCGCCACTGCTGTGAAGTGAAAACCATTTCAGGTGAGTACCTCTTCAAGCTCATCAAGTGTGCAAAGCAGTAATCAAAGCAAAAGGTGGCTACTTTGAAGAACCTAGAATATGACATATTTTCAGTTTCACACTTTTTTGTTATGTATATAATTCCACATGTGTTAATTCATAGTTTTGATGCCTTCAGTGTGAATCTACAATTTTCATAGTCATGAAAATATAGAAAACTCTTTGAAGTTTTTTTTTCCACTTTTTTTTCACTTTTTTTTCCACTTTTTTTGTACACTTTTTTGACTCAGACCCACTTGGTTCTTGAAGATCCAGTGGGTCTGATGCCTCTACAATACATTGCAGTACACTGTATAGTGTACTGCAGTGTATTGTCATTCACAGTAAGCCTGATCAGGCTCAGCTATACCATGGCAATCTGGATGCCTGTGAAGGCATCTGGTTGCCATGGTAACCATAATGACGCTGCCACAGAAGCGCAGCGCCCCGATGGGGGAGGGAGCTCCCTCCCTTAATTTACCCTTCAAGTTTCTGGCCGCTGCTACAGCAAAGCAGTGGCCCGATAGTTATCCCCTCCAGGGACCGCGGCATGGAAGGGGTTAAACAGCCACCGATGTTGGCCGTTTCAAGCAGGGTGTCAGCTGTATGTGTCAGCTAACACTCTGCCTCGCTGCCATCCTGAAGGGGGGGGGGCAGGGGGGCTTGTTGCCACGCTGGCTATCCTGAAGGGGAGGGAGATGACTGCTTGTATGGAGGTGAGGATGGCCATCATACACGGCGGGGGAAGAGGGACGGTTAGGGTTAGCCCCTTCCATACAGAGGTCCCTAAGGACCATGGCATGGAAGGGTTATGTCTGCCGTTTGAAGCAGACTGTCAGATGTATGTTACAGCTGACAGAAGAGGTCGCACTAAATTTTTTCCAGAAGAGTAAAAATACTGTTATTAACAATTTTGAGGAGTATTTTTACCCGAGGAGGAATACAAATTTTGCTGTAATTCATATATACAATGCATAGACCCACATAACGTTATGAGGCTGATATTTCTGCAGGGAAACCATTGCTAGTCTGCCATGCAGAAATAAATGTAGACAATTTTACATTTATCCAACATCATACACTAAACATAAGACCACTGCTGCCATACATAGCGCCAACCTGACGCTGCCATACACAGGGCCCATCTGACGCTGCCATACACAGGGCCCACCTGACCAGGGGCGTAACTAGAAGTGACTAGGCCCCACAGCAAATATTTGTAAGGGCCCCCCTCAGCGCGCTTCGCACCTCCCTCCTCCTGTGTAAACCCCACTCCTTTGGCACAGTGTAGCGGTATACTGTATATTGTGTGGCACAGTATAGAGGTATACTGTATATTGTGTGGCACAGTGTAGCGGTATACTGTATATTGTGTGGCACAGTGTAGAGGTATATTGTGAGGCACAGTGTAGCGGTATACTGTATATTGTGTGGCACAGTGTTGAGGTATATTGTGAGGCACAGTGTAGCGGTATACTGTATATTATGTGGCACAGTGTAGCGGTATATTGTGAGGCACAGTGTAGAGGTATACTGTATATTGTGTGGCACAGTGTAGCGGTATACTGTATATTGTGGGGCACAGTGTAGAGGTATACTGCATATTGTGTGGCACAGTAGCAGTATACTGTATATTGTGAGGCACAGTGTAGAGGTATACTGTATATTGTGGGGCACAGTGTAGAGGTATAATGTATATTGTGGGGCACAGTGTAGCGGTATACTGTATATTGTGGGGCACAGTGTAGAGGTATACTGTATATTGTGTGGCACAGTAGCAGTATACTGTATATTGTGAGGCACAGTGTAGCGGTATACTGTATATTGTGGGGCACAGTGTAGAGGTATACTGTATATTGTGGGACACAGTGTAGCGGTATACTGTATATTGTGTGGCACAGTAGCAGTATACTGTATATTGTGAGGCACAGTGTAGAGGTATACTGTATATTGTGGGGCACAGTGTAGCAGTATACTGTATATTGTGAGGCACAGTGTAGAGGTATACTGTACATTGTGGGGCACAGTATAGAGGTATACTGTACATTGTGAGGCACAGTATAGAGGTATACTGTACATTGTGAGGCACAGTATAGAGGTATACTGTATATTGTGTGGCACAGTGTAGCGGTATACTGTATATTGTGGGGCACAGTGTAGGCTATATGTGCATAACATAAACATACTCCACATGAACACTTACAGTTACTTGGCCCTTGGGGATCTCGGACGCCACTTCCACACTTTGGCCGGGGGCTCGGCGGAGCTGATGTTGTGTTTTATCCTAATGAGAAAGATTTTATAATAAGGATTTGGAGAAGGGGCAGAGGGATAGCAGAGCAGGGAGAGGCTGGTGCTGCTACTAGGGGGTCATACCATGGGGCAGTAATAAAACCCACCATAATGCCCCCCCCCCCCCCAGTAGTAATAATTCTCCTTATAATGTGACAGTGCAAAAAATACCCCCTTGTAATGCCCCCAGTTGAGCTAATGTCCCCATAGTGCCCCCATAATGTGCCAGTATAAAATACCCCTATATAGTGCCCCCAGTAAATTCCCCCATAGTGCTCCTCTCCCCCCTTCCTGCTAGTGCCCCCCAAAATGTACCAGTATAAAATGCCCCATATATAGTGCCCCAGTAGATGCCGCTCAGTGTCCGGCCTCTGATAGGCTGCCGGCCTAGTGTCCCCCATAATGCCCCCCAATAATGTGCCAGTAAGTGCCCCCCATCATGTGCCAGTATCAAGTGCCTCCCCCCCCCCCCACATGTCCCAGTATCATAGTGCCATCTCCCCCCATGTGCCAGTATCAAGTGCCTCTCTCCTTCCCACCCCCCATGTGCCAGTATCAAGTGCCTCTCTCTTCCCCCCATGTGCCAGTATCATAGTGCCATCTCCCCCGCAAAAAAGTGCCAGTATTAAGTGCCTCTCCCCCCATGTGCCAGTATCATAGTGCCAACCCCCCCCCCCCACATGCCAGTATCAAGTGCCTCTCTCCTCCCCATGTCCCAGTATCATAGTGCCATCTCCCCCCCCCACTAAAAAGTGCCAATATCAAGTGCCTCTCTCCCTCCCCCCTCCCCATGTGCCAGTATCAGGTGCCCCCCCCCATGTGCCAGTATCAAGTGCCAACCCCCCCTCTCCCCTCCAGGTGCCAGTATCAGGTGCCTCCCCCCCCCCCTATGTCCCAGTATCATAGTGCCATCTCCCCCCCCCACCACAAAAAAAGTGCCAGTATCAAGTGCCTCTCTCCCTCCCCCCCCCCCCAATGCCAGTATCAGGTGCCTCTCCCCCCCCCCCCCCCATGCCAGTATCAGGTGCCAACCCCACTCCCCCCCATGTGCCAGTATCAGGTGCCTCTTCCCCCCCCCCCATGTGCCAGTATCAGGTGCCAACCCCCCTCCCCCCCCCCAGGTGCCAGTATCAGGTGCCAACCCCCCTCCCCCCATGTGCCAGTATCAGGTGCCTTCCGCTCCCCCATGGCAGTAACAGTCGGGTATTAAAAAAAAATAATAAACACTTCTACTTACCTCCATGTCAGCGATGCGATGCAGCCTCTTCCTGTGTCCCGCCTTGTATTCTGTCCCGCCCTGTATGTCCTTATATGGACTCAGTGCTTGTATTTCAGAAAAGAGTCTGCTGAGGCTGACTGAAAAAATATGAGACTTCTACTGTTATAGCTGGCTAAGTGTACATCTATACACATGGCAGCTGTTCATATATAGAGATGTAGCAGAGCTGAATGTGCTGAGACAGCTGTCATATACAGATATAGCAGTATCTCAGATATATCTCTATATGACAGCTGTTCCAGCTCAGCTCTGCTATATCTCTATATATGATAGCTGCCCCAGCAAACCCAGCTCTGCTACATCTATGCATATGACAGCTGCCCAAACACACCCAGCACTGCTATATCTCTATATGACAGCTGTCCCAGCACACTCAGCCCTGCTATATCTCTATATATGATAGCTGCTCCAGCACAACCAGCCCTGCTACATCTATATATCTCTAAGTATTGCTATACAGTAGATAGATATATAGAGATATAGCAGAGCTGAGTGTCCTGGGGCAGCTGTCATGTGTATAGATGTAGCAGTGCTGGCTGTGTTTCGGCAGCTGTCATGTGTATAGATGTAGTAGAGCTGGGTTTGCTGGGGCAGTTGTCATATATAGAGATATAGTAGAGCTGAGTGTGCTGGTGCAGCTGTCATGTGTATAGATGTAGCAGAGCTGGGTGTGTTTGGGCATCTGTCATGTATAGATGTAGTAGAGCTGGGTTTGCTGGGGCAGCTGTCATATATAGAGATATAGCAGAGCTGAGTGTGCTGGTGCAGCTGTCATGTGTATAGATGTAGCAGAGCTGGGTGTGTTTAGGCATCTGTCATGTGTATAGATGTAGTAGAGCTGGGTTTGCTGGGGCAGCTGTCATATATAGAGATATAGCAGAGCTGAGTGTGCTGGGACAGCTGTCATATAGATATATAGCAGTGCTGGTGTGTTGGGGGCAGCTGTCATGTGTAATGATGTAGCAGAGCTGGCTGTGTTTCGGCAGCTGTCATGTGTATAGATGTAGTAGAGCTGGGTTTGCTGGGGCAGCTGTCATATATAGAGATATAGCAGAGCTGAGTGTGCTGGGACAGCTGTCATATAGAGATATAGCAGTGCCTGGTGTGTTTTGGCAGCTGTCATGTGTATAGATGTAGCAGAGCTGGCTGTGTTTTGGCAGCTGTCATGAGTATAGATGTAGCAGAGCTGGCTGTGTTTTGGCAGCTGTCATGTGTATAGATGAAGTAGAGCTGGGTTTGCTGGGGCAGCTGTCATATATAGAGATATAGCAGAGCTGAGTGTGCAGGGACAGCTGTCATATACAGATATAGCAGTGCTAGGTGTGTTTGGGCAGCTGTCATGTGTATAGATGTATTTTTTTTTTTTTTACAGTCAGTTGTAATGCAGCCTTTATGGCTGTGAGGTTAAATGCTTTGCCACTGATTCACTGATAGATTGGAGGTTGTGGGTTTGAATCCCAGACCAGGAGACTTTAGCAGACAGTAAAATTAGATCACACTAGCGGCTGTGAAGGGGCCCTGCACACGATATTTAACTAACTTGAAAATAAACTGTCACACACGCTGCTGGGGCGCCGGGCCCCGAAGCAGCTGCTTCCCCGGTAGTTACGCCACTGCACCTGACGCTGCCATACACAGGTCCCACTTGACGCTGCCATACACAGGGCCCACCTGACGCTGCCATACACAGGAGGGAGAGGGAGACAGGAGGGGATGACGGATTCTCTGTAAACTCACTGAGAACAGCCTGCTGTGCATAGGAAGCACAGCAGGCTGTAGAACAAAAAGAAAAAAAGAAAAATAAAGACAACCAATTGGAGAAAAGATTTTCTCCACAGAATAAATTCATTACCATATTTTTCGCTTTATAAGACGCACTCCCCCTTCCCCCAGTGCGTCTTATAAAGAGAATGGTGCACTTTTTAAATGTCTGACACTGATACATCGCCGGCCGCTATGCTGCACAGTGCAGCCTGCGATGAATCAGCGGGGCGGGAGGGAGGAGGGGCTGGAGGCCGGCAACTGCTGTTTCACTCGCGGCGGGGCCCAGTGCAGTCACTGTACTCCATTAGACCAGGTCCCACTCACAGCAGTTTTCATGTGTAAAGTCCATTCATGTAATCTTCAAGCAGTGGCTCTGCTTTAAACTAGCACAATACTCTGTAGTTGTACTCACTATCAAAGCGGCAGGCAGGCCGGCAGCGTAACCTCACTCACTCATTCACGCTCCTGCTTCATTAATGAAGTCGGAGGAGCGTGAATGAGTGAGTGACGTTACACTGCCAGCCTGCCTGCCGCTTTGATAGTGAGTACTACTACAGAGGATTGCGCTAGTTTAAAGCAGAGCCACTACCTGAAGATTACATGAATGGACTTTACAAATGAAAACTGCTGTGAGCGGGGCCCGGTGCAGTCACTGTACTACATTACACAAGGTCCCGCTCACAGCAGTCTTTATATGTAAAGTCTTTATATGTAAAATCAGGTGGACAGCCTGTCAGATCCGTCCTGACGCAAGTGTGAAAGTAGCCTCAGTCATTCTCCTCCCACTTTATTAATGAAGCTGGCAGGAGCGTGACTGACTGAGTGAGTTACGTTACGCTGCTTTGATGGTGAGTACTGTTACAGAAGAAAGCAGAGCAATTACAGGGGCATTACATTAAAATATTTTACATATAATGACTGCTGTGAGCAGGGCCCGGTGGTGTAATGGGGGTCACTATTCATACAGGGACAATAGTGACCCCTATTACATAAGATGCTTTATGTGTGTCATCCACACATCCCCCCCATAAGAGTGTCATCCACAGATCCTCCATAATAGTGTCCTCCACAAATCTCCCCAAAACTGTGTAACATCTTCAGATCCCCCATAACAGTGCGTCATCCACAGATCCCCCCCATAACAGTGTCATCCACAGACCACCATTAGTTCAAAACCCACCAAAAGCACACCTTTTGGATAAAAATTTTTTTTTTTCTTATTTTCCTCCTCATAAATCTAGGTGCATCTTATCATCAGGTGCGTCTTATAAAGTGAAAAATACAGTAGTGTAAATTTATTTTTATTTTTTTACAAAGGTGTCCATATCCTTTAACTCACTTGCATTATCTTTAGAGAAAGAATAGAAGTGTGCTTAAATTAATTTTTAACTCATCACAGCAATGAACCATATGAATATGTGCAGGCATACTCTAAAAATGGATACAAGAAAATGCAATCGTATTTCATAAAAATATCAGAAACTAAATACAAGATTATGGAAAAGTGGAGGAAAAATGTCAGTGCATCTAATGGGGCAAATACCAATGAGCACTTTCATAAGCACAGGAGGACCGGGAAGTGGTGAATACAGTGCTCCCCGGGCTCTGTACTCACCGTTTCCTGGTCTTTCTCGGCCACTCGCTGTGCTGTGATGGGCACAGAGTGAGACATTGCACTGTGCACGGCGGGTCACACAGCACAGCGCGCGACAGGAAGAAGAAGAAGACAACAAAAAAAGGTATTGCAGCACAATATTTCACATACAAACAATAAAACTGAGAAATAAGGATCATTCTAACTTAAAGTGGTAATATACCTACTATAAATGAAAAAAATAGAAGCTCTTTGCGCGCATTTTTGATCAAACGTGTGTCGGGCCCATCTACCAGGCGTCAAGGTGGCATCTGCAGATGGGTCCCTAACACTAACAGAACTAACTCTTCTGGGCTTGACTGAGCCTACAATATTCAGAGCGGTGTAGGAACCAGCTACATATATACTCTGCTGAGAATCCCCAGGCAGATGGGCGGGGAGTGCTCAATCTAAAAGAGGCAGTTACCCTGAATATTGTAGGCTTAGTTATGCCCAGGAGAGGCTAACTGTTAGGGTCCATTCACACGTCCGTTGTTTCTTTCCTGATCTGTTCCGTTTTTTGCGGAACAGATCTGGACCAGAACTGGACCCATTCATTTTCAATGGGTCCTGAAAAAAATCGGATAGCACAATGTCTGATTTTTTTTTCAGGACCCATTGAAAATGAATGGGTACAGATCTGGTCCAGATCTGTTTCGCAAAAAAACGGAACAGATCAGGAAAGAAACAACGGACGTGTGAATGGACCCTTAGTGTTAGGGACCCATCTGCAGAAGCCACCTTGACACCTGGTAGATGGGCCTGACACATATTTGATCAAAAATGTGGTCAAAGAGCTTCTATTTTTTTTTTCATTTATGTAGGTGTAATACCACTTTAAGTTAGAATGATCCTTATTTCGCAGTTGTATTGTTTGTATGTGAAATATTGTGCTGCCATACCTTTTTTTGTTTGCTTCCTGCATGTTAGCTTTATGGATATGCATCTGCGATTATGAATGTGCTAGTCAAAATTTTCTTGTAGGAAGAAGAGCATCGCTGACAGAAGCAGCAGTAGAGGTCTGATTGGGGGTCATTCACTGGAGGTCTGATCTGAGGTCTGATTGTGGGTCATTCACTGGAGGTCTGATCTAAGGTCTGATTGGGGAACTTATTAATATGTAGGTCTTATCTGAGGTCTGATTGGGGAACTTATTAATACTGAGGTCTGATCTGAGGTATGATTGGTGGACTTACTAACATTAGGGGGTCTGTTCTGAGGTCTGATTAACATTGGGTGTCTGACTGGGGCTGTGAGCTGAGGTCTGATTAACACTGGGGGTCTGATTAACATTGAGGGTCTGATTGAGGCTCTAAGCTGAGGTCTGGTTAACATTGGGAGTCTGGTGGAGGCTCTAAGCTGAGGTCTGATTAACACTGGGGGTCTGAATTTTTTTCTTCTTATTTTCCTCCTCTAAAACCTAGGTGCGTCTTACAGGCAGATGCGTCTTATAAGGCGAAAAATATGATACGTTTGCGAAAACACAACTTTTTTTCCCAGGTTTAGCAAGCTAATTCTTTTACAAAAAAAATAGAATTACTAACCTCGGTGACGTCATCTTCTACTTCCTGTGTGACCTTCCCCAGTGAGTCAAGCACATCACAGCACAAGGAGTGGAGTTGCCACAGAGACTGCAAGATGTAAAAAAGATAAAGAATAGATTCGTATGGAATATTATCACATTACAGTAATTTGAGATGAACACTAATGGTTATTGTGTTCTGTAATCTCTGTCATTAAAGGGGTTTTGCTGGAATTTGATGATCTATCCTTAGGATTGGTGGGGGGACAGATTATCAGCATCCTCACTAATGAGCTGATTGAAGGGGCAGCAGCACTTCAGCAAGAATCAAGTCCCTTCATTGTTTATTAGGCAGAACTCGGCTGTACATTTTGTATTGGCTGTGCCACTTTTTGTCAGTAATACGCTTTACAGCATGGACATGGAGTATAAGAACAGGCTGGTGTAGACTTCGGCTATAACTTCCAACACTTTCTGGCGAAAGTTATAGTAAATGCTGCAGGCAGCACAAAGCCACACTCCTCCAACAAAGTCACGCCCTTTTCCTAGGCACTTCAGAAAAGTGGAGAGAAGCTCAAAAAGTTGCATATTAAAGTTCACACATGGTGCGACTTTTTTACGCCACAATATTGGCGAAAACAGCTTAATAAATGTTCCTCATTGACTTCTATGGAACAACATGCTCCGTGAGCTATGCATCAGTCACTGTTTAGGAAGGAAGAGTAGGTGAGCTGTCACTATCACTTATTTTTAAAGGTGGATCCTATGTTGTCCATACATATTGGTGTTACCTTGCATTGTAATCATTTATGTGACTATAATGAGAAGACTACTCAGACATGATACAGAAAAGGATGTGTCAGCCTATTATGAGGCTCAGTGCCAAAAGAGAAAATTTCAAGATTTTAATACAGATAGGGACATGGAAAAAAATAAATAAAAAATTTCTATATTGTACAGATAATCTGAGATGCTTGAAGTCTAAGGCCGAATGCACACGGCTGTTCAGAGCAGGAATCCAGCCCGGCATACCACGGACCGCTCTCGGCCGCGGATCACGGCCGTGTGAATTCGGCCTAAGCCAGTCTAATACCAGGTTGAGTTATACCAGGTCAAAGTTAAGAAAAAAAATATGCACTGGCTCTTCATTGTACTGCAGGTCCTTGATAAAAGTATGAAGGGGTTGCAAGGGTGCAACTGCTCTAGTTGTCAGTACCCATCTCCCAATATCAGTTTGTAGGAGATGCATGAATGTGATACCATGCAGTAAAGCATCACAGTTCAGAATGCCAGTACCAGACTATAGTACAGACTACAATGTCCCATGTAAGTATAATAAGACTATTGCATCTTAGTTAGGGCCGGTGCCCTGCTCCAAATAAAACTGTGTACTGGGAGAAATGTGTCAGTTGTATGTATTTCTTAAAACTGTTGTTTTAAGTTTTTCCATAAATCAATAGTACAATAGTACAAGCCCAAGCCTAGATATGGAACTTAAAATATATTAAAATGGAGTTGTCTGGTGTCAGCAGGAAACTGGACAACACTGGGAAATGGCCTAACATAAAAAATGCAGCAGTATTTATTTAGTAGATTCAGTACCACTGCTGCATCCCGGTAGACAAACACTAAGGCCCCTTTCACACGGGCGAGTATTCCGCGCGGGTGCGATGCGTGAGTTGAACGCATTGCACCCGCACTAAATCCTCACCCATTCATTTCTATGGGGCTGTTCACATGAGCAGTGATTTTCACGCATCACTTATGCGTTGCGTGAAAATCGCAGCATGTTCTATATTCTGCGTTTTTCACGTAACGCAGGCCCCATAGAAATGAATGGGGTTGCGTGAAAATCGCAAGCATCCGCAAGCAAGTGCGGATGCGGTGCGATTTTCACGCATGGTTTCTAGGTGACAGTCTATTCACTGTATTATTTTCCCTTATAACATGGTTATAAAGGGAAAATAATAGCATTCTGAATACAGAATGCATAGTATAATAGTGCTGGAGGGGTTAATTTTTTTTTTAAAATTTACTCACCTTCTTCTCTTGATCGCGTAGTTCCCGGTCTCTTCTTTACTTCTTTAATGATGAGCTGTGGGCTAAAGGACCTGTGGTGACGTCAGATCACATGCTCCATCACCACGGTGATGGACCATGTGATTGGAGCATGTGATCTGACGTCACCACAGGTCATTTAGCCCACAGCTCATCATTAAGTAAAGTGCAAAACGCATTATAATGTTTTGCACTCGCGCGGAAAAATCGCACGTGTTCCCGCAACGCACCCGCCTCTTATCCGGGCCAAAAATAAGACGCCCGTGTGAAAGAGGCCTAAAAGGGTAATATGAAGGGTGTATTTAAAAAAATAAATAAAATAAAAATATTTTTTATTTTTACACTTTTTAATAGTTCCCCTAGGGAACTATAACAAGAAATCATTACATTGCTTTTCTCATAAACTCCAATTTATTAGCAATGGAGTCTATTAGAATTTCACTAAGGGGATAATTTATTAAATATGGTGTTTTAGGGTACTTTCACACTAGCGTTATTCTTTTACGGCATTGAGTTCCGTCCTAGAGGCTCAAAACCGGAAAAGAACTGATCAGTTTTATCCTAATGCATTCTGAATGGAGAAGCAATCCTTTCAGGATGCATCAGTAGGTCTTCAGTTCAGTCTTTTTGCCATTTCAGGATGGAGAAAATACCGCAGCATGCTGCAGTTTTCTATCCAGCCAAAAAGACTGAACACTTGCCGGAATGCCGAATCCGGCATTAATTTACATTGAAGTGTATTAGTGCCGGATCCGTCATTAAGTGTTACGGCAAAACGGATCCGGCATGCACATACCGAAAAAAATGCATTTTTTTATACCAGATCCATTTTTCCTGATGACACCGGAGAGACGGATACGGCATTTCAATGCATTTGTCAGACGGATCCGCATCCGGACAAATGCCATTGGTTTTCATACGTTTTGCCGGAATCCTCTGCCGCAAGTGTGAAAGTACCCTAAAATGCCAGTCTTAATAACCCCTATATCTGGTGGTGGATACTAGCTGGCTTACATTTAGGCTCCATTTACACGTCCGCAATTCTGTTCCGCATTATGCGGAACGGAATTGCGGACCCGTTCATTTCTATGGGGCCACACGATGTGCTGCCCGGATCCGGAAATGCGGATCCGCACTTCCGGGTCCGCAATTCGTTTCCCGAAAAAATAGAACATGTCCTATTCTTGTCTGGAACGGAACGCACATTGCCGATGTCCGTGTATTGCGGATCCACAAATCCGCAAAACACACACGGATGTGTGAATGGACACCCTTAGACCATTTCTGCTGGGCTGTCTCTTTCCCCACCCACACCATGTCCACTTTTTTAGACCTGGCGTGAACGGGGAAAAACAGCAGGCACCTGGTCGCTATAGCACCCGTTCCACTCGCTAGCTGGCACCATTTTTAAATGCCCGACCACTGCTGTATACAAACTCAGGTCGGTAGGGCAAAAACATTTAATTTCATAATGGCGAATTTCCCAGGGTTGAATGCTGTACTTCAGGACATAGGCTGGGAGCAACTATTGTCACATAATTACACTAATGCTAAATGGGAGTGCTTTAAATCTACTTTGGATTAGTACATTGTTAAATACATTCCTAGAGGTAACAAGTACAAGCGAATAAAATGAAATTCCACATGGCTTACAAATAGTGTAAAAAGCGCAATAAATGACAAAAAGAGGGCCTTTAAGAAATACAAATTGGAAGGGTCAGCTGTAGCCTTTAAAAAGTATAAAGAACTAAATAAATTGTGTAAGGGGATAATAAAATCAGCGAAAATACACTATGAAAAACAGGTAGCCAAAGAAAGTAAGAACAACCCCAAAACATTCTTTAATTACATAAATGCAAAAAAAAAAAAACAAGGTCAGAACACATAGGACCCCTAAATGATGGTAACAGGGTGTTGATCACTGGGGATCGAGAGAAGACAAAGCTCCTAAATGGGGTTTTTAGTTCTGTATATACAAATGAAAGGAGGGCATCTCATGAGGGTGGTGCCACTGGTGTAAATACCTCAAATAACATACAGTACTTACCTGGCTGACTGAAGATATGGTTCTTAATATGCTAAAAAAAAAAAAAAAAGTGAACAAGGCCACAGGTCCAGATGGATTACACCCTAGAGTTCTGAAGGAGCTCAATTCAGTTATTGCTTTGCCTCTGTTCATAATAACAGATTTTTAACGACAGGCATTGTACCAAGAGACTGGCACAATGTGAATGTGGTGCCCATTTTAAAAAAGGGTGCTAGGTCTTCACCAGGAAATTATAGACCAGTAAAGCTTAACATCCATAGTGGGAAAAATGTTTGAGGGCCTTCTACGGGACTACATACAGAATTGTGTAACTGTCAATAATATAATACGTGATAGCCAACATGGTTTTACCAGGAACAGAAGCTGTCAAACTGTCAAAGCCTGGACAGAGGGAAGGCTGTCGATATTGTGTTTTTAGACTTTGAAAAGACGTTTGATACTGTCCCACACGGACGACTAATGGGTAAATTGAGATCAATTAGTTTAGAAAATATAATTTGTAATTGGATTGCAAATGGGCTTCATGATCGTATCCAAAGAGTTGTGGTCAATGATTCCTACTCTGAATGGTCCCCGGTTATAAGTGGTGTACCCCAAGGTTCTGTGCTGGGTCCGCTATTATTTAACTTATTCATTAACCCGTTCGCTATGGCGCTGGAGAGATGTGTAAACATGGAGCCCACTCGCACGTGCAGCGGGCGCCATGGCTGGCAGATCTATACTGTTTCAAACAGCAGAAACCTGCGGCTAAATACTGTGACCGTCAATAATGCCGATTGTGGTAATTAAAGGCTTTAGATGCTCACGCTTCTGGGCTTCCTACTGATGCCCTGTGTGGCCAATGTGGGCATCGGTTGTTGCGCTGAACACTGTAAGCTTCGCTGACGAGGCTTTAAGTGTTCATGCTGTAATTCTTATTTTGGCCACCAGATGGCAGGCCAGGATAAAAAAAATTAGCAATTTCTAGTGTAAATCTAATTTAAAAATCCCTGATAGAACTAAATCAAAAACCATTATTTAAATATATATATAATAAATAAATGACACCGCGGCACTTCCGTTGGTGAAGAAAAAGTGGGACCCTTTATTCACCTATGCAACGTTTCGGTCCGCTTGCTGGGAATGGTCGCGGTGTCATTTATTTATTCCAGATTATACACCTTGGTAAGGTGTTTTCATCGCTGGCACCCAAATACTAACCAAATACTCTCTCTCACTCTCTCTCTCCTTCAAAATCACAAAAAAAAAGTTTAAAAATACATAAAATAAAATGTTTAAATTACCCTCTTTCCATATAATTAAAAAATAAGTATCTAAATAAGAATAAATATAAACATCATGGGTATCATCACGACCGAAAACGCCCATACTATTAAACTATAAAAAAAAAAAAATAATTCCAATACGGCAAATGGCATAACAGAAAAAAGGGTCAAAATGGCCAATTTGCCATTTTTTCATTGCTTCTCTTACCCATAAAAATGTAATAAAATGTGATCAAAAAGTCACGCACACTCCAGAATGGTATTAATAAAAACTACAGATTGTCCCGCAAAAAATGAGCCCCTAAACAGCTCAGTAGACATAAGTATAAAAAAGTTATGGGGGTCAGAATATGGTGATGTAAACATATTTTTTTTTTTAAATCAAAGTTTACATTTCTCGCCCAGTTTCCTTGGGGGACACAGAAGACCTTGGGTATAGCTCATCTCCCTAGGAGGCGTGACACTAAGTAAGAACTGTTAGCCCCTCCTCCACAGCTATACCCTCAGCCTGGAGAGAGAGACTGTCAGTTTTTAGCTTAGTGTCCAAGGAGGCAAGACACTCCCTGCTCTGCAGGGCTGTTTTCTCCTTGTTTTAATTTTAGATTTTTACTTTTTTCTTTTCTTTTTGTTCCAGAACATCAGGGACAACAGAGACGCACTAGACCTCTCTGTTTCTCCCGGGGTCGAGCTGCGCCAGTGCCGGTCATCCGCACTGCTGCCTCCCCCACAGAAGGCAAGGTGGATCAGGGCAGCCCAGCTCCCCTACATCCCGCCAGCGCAAGGGTCGCCCGCACGCCAAGTCCCTCTTCCAGCGTCCTGCCACTACGGTGCCAGTAGCTGAAGGGGCGACCCTGCTGGAACGGACCGAGGGTGAAGACGGCTGTGGTGAGAGATTGGCTTCTCCAGCCCTACGTCCCCCCCCCCACCCCGGTCTCCTGCGTGCCTGACCCCCATACTGACAGGGCCTCTGGACCCTTTTGTCCCTGCTAGTCCTAGGCTGGCCCCTGGCTGCCACAGGGCGACATTCTGCTCCCTCTCCTCCCCTCCATAGGACATTGGCACCCTTCTCCCTGACAAGAAGAATGCCTGGGGAGCTGCAGAGGTTCGCACCTAGCTGCCCCTGACGTAGGGGTTATGCAGGCCTCCCACCCTCACAGACCCGGTCTCAGGGTCCCCCTCCCTCTTACCGGCCACTGCTTCAGGGCCAGAGGGCCCGCGCCTTGCTGCCCCTGACCCATCACGGGCACCGGTCCAAGGGCAAGGTGGTTGTGGCTGCCGGCCATATGGAGCGCTGTTCTAGGCCAAGGGCCCGCTCCAGGGGTGAAATGGCTGCCGGGTCATCGCTTCCGACAGCGGGTGGGCACCGCGGCCTACAAATGAGCGCTATGCCTCAACAGCCCCCGGCCGACCGTCGGAACATTCCGGTCGGCCGGGCGCCGCAAAATGTTGTTCCCCTCCTGGGCGACACTTCGCGGCAGCGATCCCACTCTATCCGGGTCCCCAGCTCTTCCGGCCCGCGGGGTGGGCACCCGCGGCCGGTATGTGCCGCTCCGTAGGCCCGGCCGGTACTTTAAATACTGTGCGGCCCCGGTCAGCCGGGCGCCGCTAAAAATTTAGACCCCGGCTTCACGGCCTGCTAGGCCGCAAAATTCGGGCCTCTGTTGGAGGGGGCTGGAACTTCTCCGGGCGCGAATCTTCCCGCCTGGAGGTTCCCCCGCCCCCAGAGGATCGCAGTGCCGCCCCCAGGCCGGATCCCTGTTAACCCCTTGGGTACAGGCCGGCTTCCGATGGGCCTGTGTGGCTTTCTGCCTCAGTGAGGCTGGGTTATAATAAATAAATTAAACAAAAAAAAAAAAAAAAAAAAAAAAGAAATTAAATTATTTATTAATATGACTTGTGGGCTGCGCAGGACACTGCAGCCTCATCTCAGAGTGCTGCCTGTATACATGCCCCCCTTCCATAGGTGGCATGGTGTCGCGCTTCCCCGGCTGCGGCGCTACCAGGGTCATTTCCCCTTCTAGGCGGTTTTTTTTTTGCCCTCTCCGCGCTACGGCGCTGGTCAGTGCATGCGGCCTTTTCTGTAGGGTGCCTGCCATGTGCAGGACCCCCCTCCTGGCGGGATACTGCACTCTCCTTAACTGCGGGTTGGCCTTGTGCATGATCGCCCTTTCATTGGCGGCCTACTGCAGTTTCTCCGGATACGGTGCTGGCCATGTGCACGACCACCTTCCATAGGTGGAACACGGCAATTCGTTGCCGGCCATGTGCGTGACCCCTTCCATAGGCGGAACGCTACACTCTCACTGGATTCGTTGCCGATCATGTGCATGACCCCCTTCTTAGGCGGAATATTGCACTCTCATCGGATTCGGTGCTGGCCATGTGCACGACCCCCTTCCTTAGGCGGAACGCCGCACTGTCTCTGGATTCGCTGCCTGCCATAGGCATGACTCCCTTCTGTGGACGGCATTCGGCACTCTCACTGGATTCACTGCCAGCCATGTGCATGACCACCTTCCATAGGCGGTATGATGCACTCTCATTGGATTCACTGCCGGCCTTGGGCATGCCTCCTTCCCTGGTGGCGGCATACATACACTCCCTCGGTCGGTGGTTGTTCTCTCGCCGGTACGTTGTTGGCCAGGTGCATGAACCCTATGCATGGCGGGGTGCTTGCACTCTCTCTGGATCCGCTGCCGGCCATATGCATGACCCCTCTTCCGTGGGCGGTGTACGCACTCTCACTGGATTCGCTGCCGGCCATGGGCATGCCTCCTTTAGGTGACATACGCACATTTTCACCGGCTGCTCGCACTCTCCCTGAATGCGATGCTGGCCATGTGCATGGCCCCCCCCCCACCCTTCGTGTTCTGGGCGGCATACTACACTCTCACCGGATACATTGCTGGCCTTGAGCATGGCCTTCTAACATGGGTGGAACGCTTGTGTTCCCATTGGATGCGGTGCTGGCCTTGTGCGTGACCACCCCTCATTCCATGGGCGGAATTTTGCACGCTCACGGGATTCAAGGCTGTCCTTGTATGTGCTGTGCTGGACTTGCTCATGTTCCCCCTTCATTGGTGGAGTAGTTGCACTCTCACAAAATTTCGGTGTTGGGTGAATTGTTGCACACTCACTTAATGCTAGGATAGCCCTGTGCATGACCCCCCTTTCACTAGGTGGACCTCCTGCGTTCCTGCTGGATACTGTGTGGCCATGTGCATGGCGCCCTTCTGGGCGAAGTAGGGTATGCCCTACTTCTCTGACGTAGTTACGACCTTGGGCATCACCCCCTTTTTGGGGCGGGCCCTTGCACTCTTGCTGACTGCAGTTTGCCAGGTACATGTCCCCCCCTTTCGAGGAGGTCAGTTTGCGTTCTATCGCATACCTTACTAGTCTTGTGCATAACTCCTTTTCAGTTGCACTTCCGTAGATACTGTGGGACTCTGTGGCTGGCCTTCTTCGCTGAGTGATATTTTTGCAGTGAGCGGACGTTCTTGTGCGTTGTTTGGGCCGTGTATGCCTTCTCGTCCCGTAGGTGGGTTAGCCTTCTCACTGCTTACGGGGCTACTCGTACGTATGCCTCCTTTCCCCCTGCGACATACTTTTTCTCTTGGGAGACGGTGTTTGCAGCAAGCCTTGCACTATTCTCTAAGGAGATCATTCTGTCCACCTGTGTGAGCCTAAGGTGTTGTCCAATAAGCAACAGATGAATACCTTATATTTAAGTAGACGGGCTCTGCTGCTCGCTACTGCACCGAGCTGGGTGGTACTCACTCATTTCGTTGGCCCTTCCGCCCGGGGAGTGTTCGTGGTTCCTAGATACGTACCCATTCGTCCTTCCGCGGCATTGTTTCCCTGCGCTAGTGGTCACATGGTCGAGAGTGCTGTCTGCAGCGCCCTTCGCATTTTATGTTGGCTCTGGCAGGACTACGGTCCCCTCGCCTAGTACCTTTTCCTCCTCTTCGGGTGCAGTGTGGTATGATTCTTTCCGGTTGGCGCCCTCGGTGCTTCAGTCTGATCTGCTACCAGGTTCGGGCTGCTCTTCTTGGGAAGGTCACCCAACTTCTCTTGGGTGCTCGCCTACCCAGGTCCGGAGGACCTCCGCCTTGAGTTCTTCAGGGTATTCAAGGCGGTGGACCGGGTGTCTCAGTGTAGCGGTGTGCTGCTTTTGAGCTGTTCTATGGCTTCTCTGTTGCCCACTCCTATGCCGGCCTCTGTCTCGACCGCCTTTTCTCGCCGGTCGGTTTGGCTCCCACTCGGTACAGATCACTCCGATGTGGCTTCTGTTCCGGCCGCGCTTCAGAGGCTGTTCCTTCACTGCCCTTCCCTCGGGGGAGAGCGTGGTTGTTCATGTGGATGGTACTGGTGTTCCCTTTGAGTCCCCCTTGTCCACACTGGTTGTACTAGCTGTGTACCTAGTTACCGGGTCTACGGCGTTCTGTCCTCCCGCTGGGTGCAGATTGCGTTTTTGTTTTTTTGTTTTCAATTCTAGGCAATGTTTCTGCTATGGACTTACCTTCTCGGTAGCTTGGGAGGACTGCCTTTTGCCAAGATTGTCTTCAGATCTCCCACACCGGGACTGTAGTCCGTCTTCCTGTGGTGACTGCATCGGCTTGGGTTTTAGCCTGTCTTGTCCTGGCATCTGGCGGTTGCTGGACGGACCCTTCGGTTCCTGTCCGTTTGTCCTTCTGCTCCCCCACTCAGGGTGGATCCGGGACAACTTGCTCGGGGGCCGGCGGGACCAGTTCTACCGACCGTTCTACCCGTGTTACTGGTCTGCGCCTGATCATTGGGTTTTCACCCTCTTGCCCAGGCGACTCTAGTGGGCTCGCTAGTGTTCGCTCCTGGCCGTGTTTCGTCCAGGATCTGTTGGAGGACTTAGGTTTTTACCTGGGGTTCTGTGGGAAGCTGGGCGTTCCCCCGCTCTTCCTTTCTCTCTCCATGGTTCTGTTTTTCTCCAGTCCGGCCTGGAACTGGGACTGGGACTCTGTCGCTTGAAGTATCAGGTGTCAGCGCTGCCCTTCTTCTTTCAGCGTTCCCCGGCCCTCTGGGCCTGTCTGGACCTTCTTCCGTGGAGCGGCTCTTGGGTTCCTTTGTGCTGCCCTCCGGTACCGCCCTGGGACCTACATACTGGGCTCTTGGCGCTCCAATCTTTCGCTTGGAGCCGTTACAGTGGTTCTCTCTACTCCTTCTGTCCTGTACGGTTGTGTTTCTGTAGCCATCGTGTCTCTGGCGGGTGCCTGAGTGGCGGCCCTTCTTGTTCCGAGCCTTTTGTCTTTCCCCAGGACAGGGCTGTTCTCCATTCCGTCTCTTCCTTCCTTCTGAAGGTGGTGTTTGTCTTTCATTTCGTCGAGGCAGTCGTCCTCCCCTTCCCACCCCCGGGAACGGACACTTCACCGGTTTGGACGTTGTTTGGACCTTGCAGTTTTTTACTTGGAGATCTCCGACTCTTGTCTACGTTCGGCCTCTTGGGTTCCAGGAGGTCCGCGCGAAGGGTTGACGGCATCCAGGGTGGCTTTCCTCCTCTTTCTCAGAGTGGCTATTGCTGTGGTTGCCGCACCAAGGGCAGGGTTCTGCTTTTGGTGTCACCGTTCATTTCACCAGAGCTGTCGGTTCCTCCTGGGTCAGAGGCATTAGGCTTCGGCCATGCATTTGTGCAAGGCGGTCACTTCTTCCTTGCACACCTTACCAGGTTCTACAGGGTGCGTACTCGGGCTTCAGCGTCTGCTGCCTTGGGCCGCCTGGTCTGCAGGCGGCGGTTTCTTGATGCCTTCGGGTGCTTCGCCTTGGTGCTGTGGTCCCTCCCCTCTTGGACTGCTATTGAACGTCCCAAGGTCTTCTGTGTCCCCCAAGGAAACTGGGCGAGAAAACGAGATTTTTGTATAACTTACCAGTAAAATCTCTTTCTCGCTCTTTCCTTGGGGGACACAGCACCCACCCATTCTTTGTTCTTCTCTGCACGGTTTCCGGGTTTGTTTTACCCGTTGGGTAGTTGGCTTGTTGGTTCCACTTTTGGACTTTGCCTTGTTTTCACTACTTGGACACGCAACTGACAGTCTCTCTCTCCAGGCTGAGGGTATAGCTGTGGAGGAGGGGCTAACAGTTCTTACTTAGTGTCACGCCTCCTAGGGAGATGAGCTATACCCAAGGTCTTCTGTGTCCCCCAAGGAAAGAGCGAGAAAGAGATTTTACTGGTAAGTTATACAAAAATCTCGTTTTTTTTTACACTATTTAGACATAAAAAAACCTATACATATGGGGTATCGTTGTAATTGTACTGACCCAGAGAAAGAAGGGCATGGGTCAGTTTTGCCGCAAACGAAACATTAGTAGATCATAGACTAAAAAACAGCATGCAATGCCAGTCAGCTGCCTCTAAAGCCAACAGAATTTTGTCTTGTATTAAAAGATGTATGAAGTCCGGGGACAGGGATGTAATATTACCACTATACAAAGCGTTGGTTACGTCCTCAACTGGAATACACAGTTCAGTTCTGGGCACTAGTCCATAAAAAGAATGGCCTGGAGTTAGAAAAAGTACAAAGGAGAGCAACTAAACTCACAAATGGCCTGGAAGATCTTAGTTATGAGCATAGATTTAATTAAATGAATTTGTTTAGCCTTGAAAAAAGACGTCTAAGGGGATATAATTAACCTGTACAAATATATAAACGGAACATACAAAAAATATCAAGGGAAGCTATTCTGTGTTAAACTCCGTCAAATAACAAGGGGCCACTCCCTACAACTGGAGAAAAAAATAAAGATTCAGTCATAAGAGGCGACAAGCATTCTTTACAGTAAGATCTATGAATCTCTGGAATAGCCTGCCACAGGAGCTGGTCACAGCAAGTACAGTAGATGGCTTCAAAAAAGGTTTAGATTACTTTTTAATTCAAAATAACATTGAGGCTTATAACAATGTATGGAAATCTTGTTCTACACACCCTTTCCCTTTGGCCCAACCCGTTTAAAATGAAGATGGACATTGATCCAGGGATCGATATAGTAGGATTACAGGTTGGACTAAATAGACTTTAGTTTTTTTCCAACCTTAACAACTATGTAACTATGTTCGGGAAGGGGTTAAGCCACATTCATATCAGTAAGAAAATAAATAAGCTAAAATGAGTGTTTATAAGGTCATAGATCAAAGATTAGGAGCCGTCAACTAACTGAGCTGCCTGACAGAACACTGTAACACAGAGGATGCTACTAGAGAATCTCAAGGCTGTACAAAGAAAGGGGCTCAATATTTATAATAAAGACCAATTGAAATTAAAAAAAAAACTTTAGCTCAAAATTATTACAATGCAGTAATAAAACAAAATTGCCCCCACAGGTGTCAATACCCTTTAAAGCTCAGGTTTCACAGCTGCACCTTAGGTCTATGGATAAGGGACAGAAAGGGAACACCACTGCACACAGACTAGAAGTAGCAGCATCTGCATGTTTCTCTAAGTATTGGACTATTTCACCTCATGCTGGATTCACAGCAACACTGCTCATTACTGCTATATAATATCATCTATGCATCTGCTGCTTCTATTTGTGTGAATGAAAGTTAGGGAAGAAAACTTCTAGGACAGACAGAAGAGAGGGGGGAGGATCTGCTGAGAGACAGGAGGAAGTGGAAAGAATCTGCAGACATACAGGAGACAGAACTCACTACTGTGAGCTTGCACAACTTTATGTATAGAGTCATTCAGGCTGTCTGTGCAGTGTACATGAGACATCACAGCAGCTAGAGCTCAGAAAAATGACAGTTACAGATGCAGCCTGCAGAGGGAACCCTGCTAAAACTGCATTATACAAGTCATGTAATGGACAGAAAGAGTGGTATTATTCATTTACATACACATGAAGGCTCAATTCCACTAAAAAATAGTGACAGTTTAAAGGGAATCTGTCACATGGTTTTATCACCATTGGCATGTTCAATAAACTACCTTTTTTCCTGCAGTGGTCTTCTTTTTTCATTTTCAGTTGTCATTTTGATACAAAAGATCTTTTTCTGTTATGCAAATTAACCTCCAAGGTGCCCAGAGGGGCGTTTTTTTTTCATCTCTGGAGCCCAGTAACCCCCCCCCCCTGCAGTGCCCAGCCCGCCTTAATTTGAAGCCCAAGCACGCCTCCTGATTCTAAAATATCCTCCGCTACGCCATCTTTCCAGAAATGCCCCATTATTCTTCATGTCTGCCGCCGGAAATCTGGCGCAGTGCTGTCGACTGCCTGCGCGATCATAAAGCCCCTGAGGCAACAGGGCTCAGAATACGTCACTGGGCTCAGTGCATGCCCAGTGACACTTTTGAGGCTGTTGCCCTCAGGAGCTTTATGATCGCGCAGGCAGTCAACGCCTGCGCCTGCACCATATTTCCGGCAGCAGACATGAATAATAACAGGGCGTACCTGGAAGGTTAAAGATGACGTAGCAGAGGGGGCGGCACAGTTTGCCTCGGCTGTGGGAGGATATATTTTTGGATCAGGAGGCGTGCTTGGGCTTCAAATTAAGGCGGGCTGGGGACTAGAGATGAAAAAAACGCCCCTCTGGGCACCTTGGAGGTTTATTTGCATAACAGAAAAAGAGCTTTTCTCGCCCAGTTTCCTTGGGGGACACAGAAGACCTTGGGTATAGCTCATCTCCATAGGAGGCGTGACACTAAGTGAAAACTGTTAAGCCCCTCCTCCATCAGCTATACCCTCAGCCTGGAGAGAGAGACTGCCAGTTTTTTGCTTAGTGTCCAAGGAGGCAAGACACTCCCTGCTCTGCAGGGCTCTTTTCTCCTTGTTTTAAATTTTGATTTTTACTTTTTTCTTTTCTTTTTGTTCCAGATCATCAGGGACAACAGAGACGCACTAGACCTCTCTGTTTCTCCCGGGGTCGAGCTGCGCCAGTGCCGGTCATCCGCACTGCTGCCTCCCCCACAGAAGGCAAGGTGGATCAGGGCAGCCCAGCTCCCCTACATCCCGCCAGCACAAGGGTCGCCCGCACGCCAAGTCCCTCTTCCAGCGTCCTGCCACTACGGTGCCAGTAGCTGAAGGGGCGACCCTGCTGGAACGGACCGAGGGTGAAGACGGCTATGGTGAGAGATTGGCTTCTCCAGCCCTACGTCCCCCCCCTCACCCCTCACCCCACCCCGGTCTCCTGCGTGCCTGACTCCCATACTGACAGGGCCTCTGGACCCTTTTGTCCCTGCTAGCCCTAGGCTGGCCCCTGGCTGCCACAGGGCGACATTTTGCTCCCATAGGACATGGCACCCTTCTTCCTGCAAGAAGAATGCCTGGGGAGCTGCAGACCTAGCTGCCCCTGACGTAGGGGTTAGGCAGGATTCCCACCCTCACAGACCCGGTCTCAGGGTCCCCCTCCCTCTTACCGGCCACTGCTTCAGGGCCACAGGGCCCGCGCCTTGCTGCCCCTGGTCCATCACGGGCTCCGGTCCGGTCAGCACTACTATTCCGGTGCGGCCGGGCGCCGCAAAAGATTTTAGGTTCCGCGGCTCCCGCGGCGGTCCGCCATTCCAGGCCTCCTTACTTCCGGCAGGCGGGGTGGGCTCCCGCGGCCAGCGAGCCACCATTCCAGTCCTGTCTCTCCGGCCGGCCGGGTGGGCTCCCGCGCCGGCGAACCGCCATTCCGGGCCCCTATCTCTTCTGGCCGGCGGGGTGGGCTCCCGCGGCCGGCATTGGGCTATGCCCAGCAGGTGGCGGTCGGCGGGGCTCCGCTACTTGGTCCCAGGCTTCGGCCTGCTGTGCCGCAATCCCGACCGGCCCGCGGGGTGGGCTCCCGCGGCCGGTTTGAAGCGCCGTTCCGCCCCAGGTCCCGGCGGTATGACGGGCCGGGGGCCGCAATTTAGCCCCCGGCTTCGCGGCCTACTAGGCCGCAATCTTCCGGTCTCTGGTGGAGGGGGCGGGAACTTCTCCAGGCGCGAATTTTCCCGCCTGGAGGTTCCTCCGCCCCCAGGGGATCGCACGCCGCCCTCCAGGCCGGATCCCTGTTAACCCTTTGGGTGCAGGCCGGCTCCCAAAATTGGGTCTGTATAGTTGGCCCCCATTTTTTTTTTTCTCAGGGCCCCTATATGGTGGCTCCCCTTTAGCCTCAGAGGCTGAGTTGAAAGAAGAAAAAAATAAAAAAATTAAAAAAAATAAATGAAATAAAAATAATAGATCATGATTTCTATTGGGCTGCGCTTGACGCTGCAGCCTCATCAGTAATGCTGCATGTCTGCATGACCTCCTTCCACAGGCGGCATGGTGTTGCGCTCCCAGCCTGCGTCGCTGCTAGGGCATTTCCCCTTTTAGGCGGTTTTCTTGCCTCTTCCAGGATACGGCGCTGGCCAAGTGCATTCGGCCCTCTGTAGGCAGCATTCATCGTCTCTCCAGTTATGGTGCCTGCCATGTGCATTCCCCCCCCCCCTCCTAGGCGGGCTACTGCACTCTCCCTGGCTGGCCATGTGCATGACCCCCTTCTTGGGCGGAATGCTGCACCTTCACCGGATACGGTGCTGGCCTTCTGCACGACCCCCTTCCATAGGTGGAACGCTGCACTCTCTGGATTTGCTGCCGGCCATGTGCGTGACCCCCTTCCGTGGGCGGAACGCTGCACTCACTGGATTCGCTGCCGGCCATGTGCGTGACCCCCTTCCTGGGCGGAACGCAGCACTCTCACTGGATCTGATGCCGATCATGTGCATCCCCCCTTTTTTAGGCGGGATACTGCACTTTCACCGGATACGGTACTGGCTGTGTGCACGACCCCCTTCCAGGCGGCGCTGATGTGCTATGATGTACTTATGTACTATGTTATTATGCTGCACTCTCGCTGATGTGCTATGATGTACTTATGTACTATGTTATTGTGCTGCACTCTCACTGATTGCGCTGCCGGCCTTTTCTTAGGCGGTATGCTGCACTCTCATTGGATTCCCTGCCGGCCTTAGGTATGCCTCCTTCCCTCAGACAGCATACATACATCCCTCTGTCTTTGGGTGTTTCCTCGCAGGTACGTTGCTGGCCACGTGCATGTACCCCATACATGGCAGGGTGCTTGCACTCTCGCTGGATCCGCTGTCGGCCATGGGCATGACTCCTCTTCCGTAGGCAGTGTACGCACTCTTGCTGGATTCGCTGCCAGCCAGGGGCATGCCTTCCTTCCTCAGGCGACATGCACGCGTTCTTAGTGACTGTGGTTGTCTCTCGCCAGTACGTTGCTGGCCATGTGTATGACTCCCATGCATGGCGGTGTGCTCGCACTCTCCCTGGAGGAGATGCTGGCCATGTGCTTTACCCCCTTTTTCTGGGCGGTGTGCTACACTCACCGGATACATTGCTGGCCATGAGAATGGCCCTCTATCATGGGTGGAACGCTTGCACTTCCATTGGATACGGTGCTGGCCTTGTGCGTGACCACTTCTCACTTCAAGGGCAGAATTTGGCACGCTCCTGGGATTCACGGCTGTCCTTATGTGGCTGGGCTGGACTTGTACATGTCCCCATTCATTGGCAGAGTAGTTACTCTCTCGCTGAGTTCAGTGTTGGGTGTATTATTGCACACTCATTTAATGCTAGGATACCCTGTGCATGTTCCCCTTTCACTAGATGGACCTCCTGCATTCCTGCTGGTTTATAGGGTATGTCCTGCTTCTCTGAAGTAGGTTCGGCCTTAGGCATCACTCCCTTTTGGGACCGGTCTTTGCACTCTTGCCAACTGTAGTTGGCCAGGTACAATTTCCCCCCTTTCGGGGTGGACTGATTGCGTTCCGTCGCATGCTATACTGGTTTTGTGCATAACTCCCTTTCAGGTTGCACTTTGCGATTCCGTACATGCTGTGGCGCTCTGGGACGAGCCCCCCTTTTTTCTAGGTGGGTTGGCCTTCTCGCTGCTTGCGGGGCTGCTCGTTCGTATGCCTCACCTGCTTCCTGCGGCATACCTTTGTTTCTTGGGAGCCGATGCTTGCCGCCAGCCTTGCACTCGTCCCTAGGGAGTTCCTTCTGTCCTCTTGACCGGACAGGCTCTATTTCTCTCTGCTGCACCGAGCTGGGTGGTGCTCATTCATTTAGTTGGCCTTTCATTCCAGGGAGTGTTCGTGGGTCCTAGATGCATGCCCTTTGCGTCCTTCTGCAGCATTGCTTCCCTGCGCTAGTGGTCCCATGGTCGAGAGTGCTGTTGTCTGCGGGGCCTCTCGAATTCTTCATTGGCGCTGTCAGGACTGCGGTTCCCTTGCCTGCCGCAATTTCCTCCTCTTCGGATGCAGTGTGGTATGAGTCCTTCCTCTTGGCGCCTCTACGCTTTCTGTCTGATCTGCTGCCGGGTTCGGGCTGCTCTTCTCGGGACGGTCACCCAACTTCTCTTGGGTGCTGGATTACCCAGGTCCGGAGGACCTCCGCCTTGGGTTCTTCAAGGTATTCGCCTTCTGCGAGGCGGTGGACCGGGCGTCTCACAGTGTAGTGGGTTCTGTTTTTGAGCTGTCTTATGGCTTCCCTGTTGCCCACTCCTCCTCCTTTCGGTTGGAGGGTGTTATGTCGGCCTCTGTCTCGACTGCCTCTTTTCGCCGGCTTTGTTTGGCTCCCGCTCTATACAGATCACTCCGATGTGGCTTCCCACAAGACTACGGAGGCTGTGTTTTCACTGTCCTCCCCTCTGGGGTGAGCCTGGTTGTTCCTGTGGATGGTTCCGGTGTTCCTTTTGGCCTCGTACTGTCTCCCTTGTTCGCGCTGGCTGTATTAGCTGTGTGCTTATTTACCGAGTCTACCGCGTTCTGTCCTCCCGCTGGGTGCAGATTGCGTGGCCCGTTCTAAGACGATGGTCCTGATGTAGACTTACCTTCTCGGTAACTTGGGGGGACTACCTTTTCGGTTCAGATTGTCCTTTGATCCCACACAGGGGCTGTTCAACGTGGTTACATCAGCATGGTCTTTAGCCTGCCTTCTCCTGGCGTCTGGCGGATCCTTTTGGGTCTTTGCATCTGTCCTTCTGCTCCCCATTCGGGTGGATGCGGGTCAACGTTGTTCGGGGCCGACGGGGCTAGTTTTGTCGACCCTTCTGCCCGTGTTACTGGTCTGCGCCTGTTCTCATTGGGTTTCGCCTGCTTGCCAGGCGACTCCAGCGGGTTCACTGCTGTCCACTCCTGGCTGTGTCTCGTCCAGGTTCTGTCGTAAGATTTAGGGTTTTTTGTCTGGGGTTCTGTGGAAAGCTGTGCATTCCCCACTCTGAAGTTCTTTCCCCATGGTTCTGTCTTTTGGTTGAGGTGTCAAGTGTCGGCGCTGTTCTTCCTCTTCCAGCGTTCCCGACCCTCTGGGCCTGCCAAGACCTTCTTCCTCGGAGTGGCTCTTTGGTTCCTCTGTGCTGTCCTTCGGTACCGCCCTGGGGACTATATCCAGAGCTCTCGGCGCTCCAATCTTGCCCTTGGAGCTGTTACAGGAGTTCACTCTATCCTTCTGTCCTGTACGGTTGTGTTCCGTATCAGTCGTGTCTCTGACGGGTGCCGGCATGGCCCCTTTTTTTGTTATGAGTTTTCTGTCCTTTCCAGGACAGGGCTGTTCTGCATCTCGTTTCTTCCTTCCTTCCTTCCTTCTGAAGGTGGTGTTGCCTTCGCTTCAACACCTCACCTATTTGGACGTTGTTTGGGCCTGGCCGTTGTTTACTTGGAGATCTCCGACTCTTGCAGTCGTTCGGCCTCTTGGGTTTCCAGGAGGTCTGTGCATAGGGTTGGCAGACTCCAGGGTGGTTTTCCTCCGCTTGATCAGGTTGGCTATTGCTGAGGTTACCGCACCTAGGGCAGGATTCTGTCTTTGGTGTCACCGTTCCTTTCACCAGAGCGGTCGGTGCCTCCTGGGCCGGAGGCATTGGGCTTCGGCCGTGCATTTGGGCACGGTGGCCACAGGTCTGCCTTGCACGCCTTTCTGAGTTCTACAGGGTGCATACTCTGACTTTGGCAGATGCTGCCTTACTCCGCCTGGGTTTGCAGGCGGCGGTTCATTGATGCCTTTCGGGTGCTTCGCCTTGGTGTTGTGGTCCCTCCCCCTTTTGGACTGCTTTTGAACGTCCCAAGGTCTTCTGTGTCCCCCAAGGAAACTGGGCGAGAAAACGAGATTTTTGTATAACTTACCAGTAAAATCTCTTTCTCGCTCTTTCCTTGGGGGACACAGCACCCACCCATTAATTGTTTTTTCTCTGTGCGTTTTCCGAGTTTTTGTTACCCGTTGGGTAGTTGGCTTGTTGGTTCCTTGTTGGACTTTGCCTTTTCTCACTGCTTGGACACGCAACTGGCAGTCTCTCTCTCCAGGCTGAGGGTATAGCTGATGGAGGAGGGGCTTAACAGTTTTCACTTAGTGTCACGCCTCCTATGGAGATGAGCTATACCCAAGGTCTTCTGTGTCCCCCAAGGAAAGAGCGAGAAAGAGATTTTACTGGTAAGTTATACAAAAATCTCGTTTTTTTTTTATCAAAATGACAACACGAAATGAAGAAAGAAGACCACTGCAGGGAATAAGGTAGTTTATTGAACATGACAATGGTGGCAGGTTAAAATGATAAAACCAGGTGACAGATTCCCTTTAAAATTCAGTGATCTGAATGATAGACAGAAGGATGTTTTAGAGCACTTGATGTTATTTTCACCCACATAGTGCTTTACATCTATTACATTTCTCTCTTTTTCTGTCACTTCTGATTAGTATTTTATAGTCCACAGGATCAGTATTATTATGTCCTGTGCATTCATTAATATTAGACAGACCTCTTCAATCACTGGAAAATAAGTTCACATCCAAAAAATATAATCAAATATTAATAACTGCGTTGGAGGAAGAAATATGAAAAAGGGATATTGCCAGTACCATGGCATATAACACAGCAAGAATAAATGTATTTAAAAAATTTACACAGTGTTTTCATTTGGAAATATGAGAGACAGAAATACTACATCACGCCAGATGTTTGGTTAAGTCTTGTCTCTTCATTCTCTTACAAACCATCTGTTTTTCACTAAGTCTTTCATAAATCAGGACTTAACCAGGACAGGGGTGCTTTGCAGTCAAGCAATGTATGTTTAATATCTGTGCAGGTAAAGACAGCTTCATATACAGCCATTTTAGACTGTTGATGATGCATGGCTCATAATGAGATGAAAACACACACATAGTATACACTAGCTTTTCATCTCACCCTCTGGCTCCTCACACACTCATTGTGTACATATGGCCCTTCCCCTCCAAGACTCTCTGGCAGCTCTTCTGCTTCAACATACTTTCTCAGATCTGATGTTTCTACAACCTAAAGGATACAAAGAAGAGAACTATGTTGAAATCAACACAGAGTCATGCATCTTTATGTGTACTACCCAGTTTGTATAAAAATGGCTGAAACATTGTAAGCTCTTGTGAGCAGAGCCCTCCTTTCCCATGTCTGCAGTGGCGTTGCTAGGGCTGGTGTCATCCGGTGCGGTAGAAAATATTTTTTTAGCCATATATGGGGGCTATAGTGGTGCTACTGCCATAGGGGGCATCCGTTAGCTCAGCAGACCCCCCCTAGCAGTCAGAGCCTGGTCTCGGGAGGGGCACTTCCAGATTATTTTCTGTCCGCCGCCACAAAACAATGGTGCTTATAGAACAGACTACACAGTGTAGCGGTATACTGTATATTGTGTGGCACAGTGTAGAGGTATACTGTATATTGTGTGGCACAGTGTAGAGGTATACTGTATATTGTGGGGCACAGTGTAGCGGTATACTGTATATTGTGTGGCACAGTGTTTGCTGTATGTGTATAACAAACATATTTCATATGAAAACTTACAATTACTTGGCTTGGCCCTTGGGGATCTCGGACGCCACTACAACACTTTGGCCGGGGGTCGGCGGAGCTGATGATGTGTTTTATCCTAATGAGAAAGATTTCATAATAAGGATTTGGAGAGGGGGCAGAGGGATAGCAGAGCAGGGAGAGGCTGGTGCTGCTACTAGGGGGTCATACCATGGGGGAGTAATAAAGCCCACCATAATGCCCCCCCAGAAGAAATAATTCTTCTTATAATGTGACAATAAAAAAAATACCCCCTTGTAATGCCCCCAGCTGAGCTAATGTCACCATAGTGCCCCCATAATGTGCCAGTATAAAATGCCTCTCTCCTTTCCACCCCCCATGTGCCAGTATCATAGTGCCAAACCCCCCCCCATGTCCCAGTATCATAGTGCCATCTCCCCCCCCCCCCCAAAATAAAGTGCCAGTATCAAGTGCCTTCCCTGCCATGTGCCAGTATCATAGTGCCATCTCCCCCTCAATGTGCCAGTATTAAGTGCCTCTCTCCTCCCCCCATGTGCCAGTATCATAGTACCATCTCCCCCCCAAAAAGTGCCAGTATCAAGTGCCTCTCTCCTTCCCACCCCCCATGTGCCAGTATCATAGTGCCAAACCCCCCAATGTCCCAGTATCATAGTGCCATCTCCCCCCCCAAAAATAAAGTGCCAGTATCAAGTGCCCCCCCATGTGCCAGTATCATAGTGCCATCTCCCCCCCCAAAAAGTGCCAGTATCAAGTGCCTCTCCTTCCCACCCCTCATGTGCCAGTATCAAGTGCCAACCCCCCCATGTGCCAGTATCATAGTGCCACCCCCCCAAAAGTGCCAGTATCAAGTGCCTCTCTCCTCCCCCATGTGCCAGTATCATAGTGCCAACCCCCCTCCCCCCTATGTGCGAGTATCATAGTGCCAAACCCCCCTCCCCCATGTGCCAGTATCAGGTGCCTCTCTCCTTCCCCCCATGTGCCAGTATCAGGTGCCAACCCCCCTCCCCCCATGTGCCAGTATCAAGTGCCAACCCCCCCATGTGCCAGTATCATAGTGCCATCTCCCCCCCCAAAAAAGTGCCAGTATCAGATGCCTCTCTCCTTCCCCCCATGTGCCAGTATCATAGTGCCAACCCCCCTCCCCCCATGTGCGAGTATCATAGTGCCAAACCCCCTTCCCCCCATGTGCCAGTATCAGGTGCCAACCCCCCTCCCCCCCATGTGCCAGTATCAGGTGCCAACCCCCCTCCCCCCATGTGCCAGTATCAGGTGCCAACCCCCCTCCCCCCCATGTGCCAGTATCAGGTGCCTATCTCCTTCCCCCCATGTGCCAGTATCATAGTGCCAACCCCGCCATGTGCCAGTATCAGGTGCCTCTCTCCTTCCCCCCCATGTGTCAGTATCATAGTGCCAACCCCCCCCCATGTGCCAGTATCAGGTGCCTCTCTCCTTCCCCCCCATGTGCCAGTATCAGGTGCCAACCCCCCTCCCCCCCATGTGCCAGTATCAGGTGCCTCTCTCCTTCCCCCCCATGTGCCAGTATCAAGTGCTTCCTGCTCCCCCCATGGCAGTAACAGTCGGGTATTAAAAAAAAAAAACACTTATACTTACCTCCATGTCAGCCTTCTCCTGTGTCCCGCCCATGTCCATATATGGAGTCAGTGCTTGTGTATTCTAATTTAGCCTAGCATTTCAGAAAAGTTTCTGCTAGGATTCGAACCTACGACCTTCTGTATCAGAGGCAAAGCAATTAACCACACAGCCATAAGAGCTGCCTTGCCACTGACTGAAAAAATATGAGACTTCTACTGTTATAGCTGGCTAAGTGTACATCTATACACATGACAGATGCCCTAACACACCCAGCGCTGCTATATCTCTATATGACAGCTGTCCCAGCACACTCAGCTCTGCTATATCTCTATATATGATGTACACTTAGCCTGCTATAACAGTAGCAGTCTCATATTTTTTTCAATCAGTGGCAAGGCAGCTCTTATGGCTGTGTGGGCAAGTGCTTTGCTTCTGATAAAGAAGGTCATGGGTTCGAATCCCAGCAGAAACTTTTCTGAAATACAAAGATACAGAAGGTCGTGGGTTCGAATCCCAGACGATGCCTGGGATTCGTAAATGAGAAGTGTGCAAGTTGCCAGCCCTGCTGGTGTCACCCGGTGCTGCCCGCAACGCCACTGCATGTCTGAACTTTTCATTGGTCAGTTACTCTGTAATAATTGATTTTGTCTGAATTGTAGTGCTGTGGAAAACCGTATATTGGCTTTACATAAAATATTACTATTAGTATAATTAGAAACAGCAGAAACAATTCATTTGGGGGTTTCTTATGAACCGTATATCATTTTCCTGTCTGCTCTGAATTATTTTTTCACTCTAAAAGGTCAAACCAAATGTTGAAAAAATGAAAGAGCATATTTTCCATTCCAAATGAAAGTTTCCTTATTCACACTTAAGCTAAGGCTGAATGGTCCAGGAAATTTTACTGGGATATGGAAACACTGACGAAGAGTCATAGGGTGCATTTCTCAAATAAATCCCATCAATGCCAGTCTTTGTACTGGAATATAAGAAGACTTTGCAAAACATTAAAGCATGTACATACACATCATTTTACATCTAAGGCTACTTTCACACTGGCGTTTGGCTTTCCATTTGTGAGATCTGTTCAGGGCTCTCAAAAGCGGTCCAAATCAGATCAGTTTTGCCCTAATGCATTCTGAATGGAAAGGATCCGCTCAGAACGCACCAGTTTGCCTCTATTCAGTCTCTATTATGCTCTGGAGGCAGAGACCAAAACGCTGCTTGCTGAGTTTTGCTGTCCGCTTGACTAAACTGAGCCAAACGGATTGTCCTGGCACACAATGTAAGTCAATGGGGACGGATCTGTTTTCTCTGAGACAATCTGACACAATAGAAAAAGGATCCATCTCCCATTGACTCTCACTGGAGTTCATAACGGATTCGTCTTGGCTATAGGAGACATAATACAACCGGATCCGTTCATGAGGGATGCATGCGGTTGTATTATTGTAATGGAAGCGATTTTGCAGATCCATGATGGATCTGCAAAAAAAAACTAGTGTGAAAATAGCCTTACAAATAGTATGTCTAAATTAAAATGTTGAGTAAATGAATATTGTACACTGCATTACTTATCTACTAATGATCATAGGTTACAGTGTTGCGTTCACAGAGTTGCTAGCGTATGAGCCGGAATTTCCCAGTTTCCTTGCTAGATACTGTAGGTGTGTACATAGAGCTTGCTGTAGGGCAGGGGTGCACAACCTTTTCTGGTTGGGGGCCACATTGTCAGACTGAAGGAATCCCAAGGGCCGAAAATTAAAGTTAAAGGGGTATTAGCAACTGAAATGTCTGGTTACAACTCCTGGATTTCCATCTAATGAGAGAATACATGAAAAATGCATGTGAGCAGCCATTCGACATAGACATACATGTCACCAGATGGTTGAGGGTCGCACAGAATGATATTGAGGATGTGCACCCCTGCTCTAGTGATCTACATTCTGGGAGGTGCTGGCTTTACACCAGTCACGGTAACAATCTGATGTGTAGAAAAAAAATACAACATAGAAGTTGCGGTTGGGTATCAACTCTGGATGATAATAGAGGCTATAACTCACAATTAATAAAAGCAGTACAGGGGGGAGTTTTACTAAGCTAAATGCCACTGAATTCTGGCTTAATTTCCCCCCACAAATGGTGCACATGCATCGTAGTACAATTATTATGTGTTCTGAAGACTTTCTGTGGCTAGCTTTTAAGATGTGCCAATGTGGTCTGGCAATAAGTGAGACAAAAGTGATAAAAGATATACCAAATTTATCAATCAGCATGAGCCACTGTAATAAATCTGGCACGTCTTTCGACTGTCCAAATTTACACTAAATGTTAGAGGCTTAGTAAATTTGTCCCCTCTGTGTCTACAGTTACCCAACTTTTATTTAAATTGGAAAAAAATAAATAGAAACCTAAATAAATTGAAATGAAACATCCGGCTAAATGAATGGAAGTTTGTGTTTTTTTTCTTTCCCAATATGGGAAAGGTACTGTAAATCTTGAATTTGAGACTAAATCGTTCTGCTGTTTCTGGATTTAATTCCTGATTTAATTATGGATTGACTTTACCTGTGCATTAAAAAGATCACTTCGTCCTGCAGCAGGGTTTTCTGCATCACATACTATTAAAGTGCTCTTTATACAAGCATGGAAGGAGTCCTGTGAAACAAAATACATATCTCACTGTGATATAAGGCAGTGTTCTGCTGCAATAACAGCATTTATAAACCAGTTTCAGTTAACGCATTGTATCAAGATACCATGAATAATTAGTGATCGTGTTGTGCTGCAATAACAGCATTTATATAGCAGTTGTAGTTGATGCATTGCATTACCACTGTAAATTGTCAATACCAGTGTGCAGTAAGTTTGTAAAAGGTGAGGGACATTTAATTGCACCTTGGTAAATTACCGAAAAAAACACTTGCAATTTTGCTAGTACTGTTTAATAATCTGTGCACCAAACCTGTGATCTTTGATTTATAGGCCTCATAATAAAATGTTTGGTAAACGGAAGAGTGGAAAACAAAAAACCCAGGTCTCGTCATCCAAGTAGAACAAAGAACAATAGAAGCACCAGCCATTTGACCAGTAGTAATAGCAGCAGCAGGTACACTTCTCCCAAGGAGGATGACAGTGTGGACTGGATAGCTCACTTCTCCTTTCATTCACAACAAGATGGTGTTGAGGTCAGCCGTCCCTTGAAGCCAGGGGCCACAGCATTTCTCTGTTCCTACTTGTGGCCCCCAAAAAGCTTTTCAGTTGCATCAGCTGTCTTCACTGCGCTCTCCACAGGAACGTCGTTGCTGTGCTGCATTTGGACGAAATAACACAAGGCCCCTGCATGGTGCACATAATGTGTTCCCTGGCAGCCATATTGGAACAGTGGCCATTGGAACAGTGGCCATATTGGAACAGCAAGAGCAGTTTGCTCTTGCTGTATTTTCTTTTCCAGCCTCTAGTGTGATCTCAGAGAGGGGTTTCAGAGCAGAAGGAGGAGTCGTCACACCCAAACGGACAAAGTTGTCCACCACCAGTGTGCAAAACGTCATAGTAGTCAAAATGAACGAGGCATGGATCCATGAGGATTCTCAGACACCTCCATCTATGGATGTAGAATACATCTGCCACTGCTAATGGTGGATATTGATTGCCTCCCCATCATGCCACTGCCAGCCCAGCTGCCATCATGTTCTGTACAATATGGCCACTGCCACAGCTGCTACTCCTCCTACTTTCATAGATTGTAAGCTCTTGCAAGCAGGGCCCTCAATCCTCTTGTAATTATTGACATGTCTGTTGCTATGTTATTTATGACTGTTTATACATAAACCCCTGAACTGTAAAGAGCTGTGGAATATGTTGGCACTATATAAATAAAGATAATTATTATTATTACCAGTAGCCTTACCCAGCCGCCACTACTACCCCTACAAAGCTGCACACACATCTATCCCACTGCCTTGTCTGTTCCAGGCTGTGCTGCTCTTGCTGCCACTACTTTTGAGGCCACATCCCACTTTCCACATCCACACTGTACTCCTGCTGCTCCCAATTTTTCCAAGCTTGTTCAGAAACCACTAATTCTTTTTATATACTAACACTTGGTGTAAATAAACAGGGACAGCCATCTTTCGTTAAGGCACAATTTTTTGGAACACTTGCTGAGAACAAGACATTGTTTTACTCTGATAACACTGTTTGTGTTTAAATGCCATCTGCCTCCAATAAGGGACATTTTTGAAAGAAGCTTAACAAATGTTCTAGCGCAGGGTGTTTTTAAAGCATTTACCCATAACTATATGGCAGTGGCATATATACGGAATCCTCATTGTGTACATAGCTGAGATGCTGTAGTAGCAGACTGTGAAATTTCTGGCTTTTCCATCACTTGGGGAGCTGAAGGGCTCCTTATCTCTGCTCTCTGACATTATAAACACTCATTATAGCTCACTTCTCATCTTACTGATAAGAATGTGGCTTAAATAAGTGTTTATGACCTCTTAGTAGTTTAGAGATAAGGTTTATTAGATGACCAGCTCAAATGTGATACAATTTTTAGCCAAAAATGAGTAAAATGTGGTGGTTGGGGTGTAGGATTGGGGGGGAAAAAAAAGACAGACCAAATGGAAAAAACATGAGTCCTAAGAGACCTCAGAGTATCATATGCCAATTTTCAGGTCAATTGGGGCACTGATTTGGACCCAAGCTGAATTTTTTTTACATATTCAACAAATTCAAAACAAAACAAATTTCAAGAACTTCACTCATCTCTAGTTCTTCCTTCATGCTAACTAAAAACATTTCGCCCTACTATAGGTTTCCATCTCCGAACTGCCTGCAGATGCTCATCTCCAATATACTATGTATTTGCTGCCTGTTAATGACTTTGCCTTTGTCATGGTCTTAGATTAAGAACAGACTGTACCTTGGTTTCATGAAGAACTTGAAGGAAAGTCTCAGAGTTGGAAGAGCTGTCCCGCAGATCAACAATGAGAGTCATACCTAAATCACGTAGATCAGATCTGAAACAGAATGGGAAACTCTCCAGACACATCCAACATTTAATTAAACATATATTCATTAAATAATGATTTCAGAGGTCAATCTATGAAATGATTCCCTACATATCCTTTTCCCAAGTATTTGGGCCAGTTCACACTGAGTTTTAGGTGTTTTTTTAAGCTGATTTTGAAGCGGAAATGAAGCCAAATCAGCCCCACAAATGCCTCAGAGCAGCCTCCCTTTCATTTCAAATGGAAGGAGCACTTTCTGTTTTTTTAACATGGAAAAAAGAAGCATCATGCCCTATCTTGGAGCGGAATCCGCACCGAATCTCCCGTTGAAATTAACGGAGAGCATAAAAAACAGCTCTGTACATGTCTGCACGATTTTTGGTGTGGATCCGCACCAAAAACCACAAGCTGAAAGTACTGAAGTAAACATCCACTAGTTAAAAAAAAAAAACAAGTTGAAAAACGCATCAAAAACCACATGTTCTTCCAACAGCTATGTAAAGTGTATGAGGAGCTTTAGACTTTTGTATTGCTCTGCTACAATATATGTTAAGAACTCTCATTATTATGTATAATCGTTACCTGAGAAGAGAGAACAAATATAATATTGCTTCCTGAATATTTTTCTGGGTGTATTCTGCCACAGCTTTAGATGGAGATACAATTAACAGTGCACTCTTTTCTCTGTCTTGTGCACCTACACAGAAATACAAAACTAATTAGACTATGGGGCCACATGTATAGCAATTGAGGACAACAGTTGCTTATATCAATCGATTAGCGCTTCTTCTAACCTTTTCCCACAAACAATATAAAACCCATTGCTAGATTTTATTATAACAATTTTGCATAAGCATCATCTTTAAATGACAGATGAGGTTTGCATCAGCAGTAACCTATGACAGTATTAAGATGACCAAGTGTTTATATTGTTGAGTTGTCCCAGAAAGCTTTTTCAAGATATACACATTCCTTTTTATGCCAAATCCTCATTTGTGCTCTTATTTGATGTAGCTAGTTCAGAAGTTAAAGACTTAAAAAATATAAAGAAAACTTTCGAAGGTTGGTTAAAAGGGTTTTCCGAGATTATGATACTGATGACCTATCCTCTGGAAAGTGGTGTACATAGAGAAGTAAGGGCCCCATAGCAAGGATCAAACCAGGCCCCCCACACAGGACAGAAGGGTTTCTGTCTAAACCCCTTTCAATGACCCTTGGGCTATTTTTTCCACTGCTTCATTTGTTCCTTTAGAGGGTAGTGTCCTGACCAAGTTTTAACCCCCAGTAAAAGGAGGGATGATTCCAACTGGGCCCCCTCTTGCCCTGAGCCTTATATGGTAGTTACGCCCCTGCCTCTGGATAGGTCATCAATATCTGATCAGTGGGGGCCCGACACCCGGGACCCCCGTCAATCAGCTGTTTGAGAAGGCAGCAATGCTCGCAGTAGCACCGCTGGCTAGTGATGACACGTTTATTGGTCACATGACCTAGGCACAGCTCAGCCCCATTAAAGTAAATGGGGTTCAGCGCAATACCAAACACAGCTGCTATACAATGTATGGTGCTGTGCTTGGTAAGCTGTGAGAAGGCAGTGTCAGTGCCTTCTCTAACAACTGATCAGATACTGATGACCCATCCATCAGATAGATCATCAGTATCAAAATCTCAGAAAATCCTTTTAACCACAGATAGTGATGGAATATTCATATAATTGCCACCAGTGTCTACCACTTCCATTAACTAGAACAGAAGTAGTTGATGATCTGTTCTTATACCCTCTGCCTTTGGTGGTATAATATACTGGTGCAGTGGTGCTAATTTTCACACAAATCAGACCCCAGTGAAGCTGAGGAAATAAGCATGTTGGGCACTGGAGGAAATAAGCAGCTAACAAACATGTGCGAACTGACACAGATAAGTGCACTAATCTGATTGGTAGCTGTGCAGGACATTACTGTACTTCCTTGTATCCATGATCACATTATCTGCTTGTACAAGCAGGTAAAACTATTATGTAGGTGCCCATTACCATTCAGTAGACGTAGTCACTGCTGCTCCTAACAACCAATTAGGTCACGGCTTTCATTTTAAAATCTGCAATTGTGAAAATGAAAGCTGCAATCTGATTGGATACTATGGGCCAGAATGACTTTCTGTACTCGCTTTTTTTAATCCTGTTTTAAATGTAAAATTTATTATAATTAGAAAAGAAATATTACATTTAATATATATTCTCACCAGGCAGGCAGATGACTCCAGATTCCAGTATGTCCCAGTTTACCTCTCGATGGAGGTGGTTGAAATCTACAATAGGAGATGATTGCAGCAAAGGCTTCTGAGGAAGAGATGCATCTAGTTCCGTTTTTGGTGAAGAAGGTGGTTGTTCAGGTTCAATGCCACACGCAGAAACGTTTTCTACTAATATAACAAAGATGTCAACAGTTGAAAAATAACTGCAAAAAGTGAACAAATGCTGAACCCATAATTCAGAACAAAAAGGTCTTATTTCATTAGCATGTTCATTTGGCCTTACTCCCATTTTACACTCTTTCTCTTTGTTTTCACTGGTGGGCTGGAAACCTCCTAAGGGAAAACAGTCTGCCATTTAAGACAGTACCATATCTGGTAAACTGTAACCTAATGGCATGTGCAACGTACATCTGTCTGTCAGCTTCGGCTACCATTCAGTGGGATCTTCATTAACAAGAACATGTTTACATGTATGTGCTTCCCAGCCAGTCTGGTTTATGGAGAAAGGGGTTTAAGAGCTTTTGTATGTGACGTGTGGCAGTATTATTTTAGCAAAGGGGGCCACAGCACTCATCAATTGTATGGCTTTTCCTGGGTGCATGTCCCTTTTAGATCCCTTCTCCACCTTAGGATCAGACTTCTTCAAAGCATATCACATATTCAGACAGCACTCCAGTGATGATTGCAAAGTGACATAGAAAAATATGGAACGCTTCACGAATTTGCGTGTAGCAGTATTATACCGTAGGTTGGTGTATAGTACCAATAACCATTTGTATATGTCAACAATAAAGATGGCCATTCATATTAGATGGCTGTCCACTGACAGCTATTCCTTCTGATTCATAGTAATCCCAGAAATCCCCTTTAAGATGGCCATACACTTTAGATGAATATCAGACAAATTCACCAATTTTAGTAGGACCGGCTGACTATCTAATGCAGGGATGCCCAAACTGTGGTCCTCCAGCTGATGCAAAACTACAACTCCCAGTATGCCTAGACGCCTAAAGCTATGAGGGCATGCTGGAAATGTTAGTTTTGGAGGGTCGCGGGTTGAGCATCCCTGATCCAATGTGTCACAAAGCTCCCTCAACAGGAGATGTCAGGGAATGGAGGATGGGCAAGTTGGATATTACCTGGGGCTGGCACTTTGTTCCATCTTGCTGTGGAAATGGCGGGAATGGGACAAACCTTTTAAAGGGATTCTGCAGTTTTTTTAAACCAATGATCTATCCTCTGGATAGATCATCAGCATCTGATCGTCGGGGGGTCCAACACCCGGGACCCCTGCCGATCAGCTGTTTGAGAAGGCAGTGGCGCTGGCAGTAGTGCCACGGCCTTCTCACTGTTTACCGCAGGCCCAGTGACATCATGACTAGCATCACTGGCCTGGGAGGAGCTAAGCTCTATTCAAGTGAACGGAGCTTAGCCGCGCCCAGGCAAGTTGATACTAGTCGTGACGTCACTGGGCCTGCGGTAAACAGTGAGAAGGCCGCGGCGCTGCTGGAACGCCGCTGTCTTCTCAAACAGCTGATCGGCAGGGGTCCCGGGTGTCGGACCTCCGCCGATCAGATGCTGATGACCTACCCAGAGGATAGATCAGTTTAAAAAAACTGCAGAACCCCTATAACTTCTCTGAGTACAAAAGGATCAAGTATGGTAATTTCCATCTGGCATGACTTTACTTTTCCCTGACATCTGCCGTTGAGGGAGCGTTGGCACACATTAGATGGTCAGCCAGTCCCGTTGAAATTGGTGAATTTGTCTGACATTCATCTAATATGTATGGCAACCCTAAGGGCTGTTTCACACGAGCGGATGCCGTGCGTGACATCCGCTCCATAAATGACAGCCAAGACCGGATGCAGACTGCAGAGGCACGGAGCACTAACATGATTGATAATGCTCCGTGCCTCGCTGTGACCTCTTTACTACGAAATCACAGTGACAACTTTATCTCACTGTGATTTCGTAGTAAAGAGATCAGAGAGGCACGGAGCATTATCAATCATGTTACTGCTCCGTGCCTCTGCAGTCTGCATCGGGTCTTGGCTGTCATTCACTGAGCGGATGTCACGCACGGTACCTGCTCGTGTGAAACAGCCCTAAGGTTCCATTCACACGTCTGTTGTTCTAGGTACGCATCCCTTCCGTAATTTTGCGGAAAGGGTGTAGACGCATTCATTTCAATAGGGCTGCAAAAGATACGGACAGCACACTGTGTGCTGTCCGCATTCGTACTTCCAATCTGCAGCCCCGCAAAAAAAGATAGAGCATGTCCTATTCTAGAGATAAGTGAAGAAAGGTCCCGGAGACAGATCGAGTTCCTCTAATGGCTCTTCTTTATTATTCAAATATGGTTGACAGACATAACCACCACATACACGGTATTAACGTTGACGCGTTTCGGGTGAGTACCCTTAGTCGTAACAAGTTGCCTTATGTGAACCTTCTATATAAAGGAGTTAGACCATCTTCCACCCAGTGACGTGGGTGGGAGTCTCCAACTCCATAGGTTACCACATGAATGGCACACCTTTTTACGTTTACTCCATTCATCATGGTTGTAATCGAAGGCACCTTGTGCGGACAGCTTTCCAGAGACATTAACCCTGGACTTGCCAGGATATTCATTCTATGACAAAAAAAGCCTCAACTTGAAAAAAGAATTAATATATGTTTACCAGTGAACACTTAAAACATGGTTGGGTGCCTACTGGTATACTGTATCATAATACTCACATAATATGATACTTATGTCCAACCTATTAGTGGTACTGTTTATTGAGTCATAGGCAACTTGGATTGTCGGCGTATTATACATATCTCTGTTCATCTGTACATATATCTTTCCCTGTTCATCTGCACACTTGAAGACGGCTGGGCAGTGACTGTTTGCCTTTGATTCCGGCTGCTCATGAACAAGATCAATTCGGCGCACCCGGGGTTAATGACAAATCGAGTATTATATCATGTTATTCATTACATATCTAACTGCAGATACCAATGTATAGAATAGGTATGAATCTGGATCCAGGTTTGCAAAGATATTATGCCTTTATTAATGCCAAGAATTATCGGCATTGCAGATAGATCTCCTTCTGCGGTTACTGTATAACAATGGACTGCTGCTTATCAGAAAGCCAAAGGTCATTTATGTTTAGTTTGTATTTCTATGTTTCATCATTTTTTATGTATTTACTAAATGTTTTTTAATTAATGATAAGGTGGTGGGTTCACATTGTGCGGCTTTTTTTGTCATAGAATGAATATCCTGGCAAGTCCAGGGTTAATGTCTCTGGAAAGCTGTCCGCACAAGGTGCCTTCGATTACAACCATGATGAATGGAGTAAATGTAAAAAGGTGTGCCATTCATGTGGTAACCTATGGAGTTGGAGACTCCCACCCACGTCACTGGGTGGAAGATGGTCTAACTCCTTTATATAGAAGGTTCACATAAGGCAACTTGTTACGACTAAGGGTACTCACCCGAAACGCGTCAACGTTAATACCGTGTATGTGGTGGTTATGTCTGTCAACCATATTTGAATAATAAAGAAGAGCCATTAGAGGAACTCGATCTGTCTCCGGGACCTTTCTTCACTTATCTGCAGCCTGTCAGGGAACACTCCCCTAGGGCCTCTGGAGCCGGGATTACTTATTCCACCAGGGAGGTGAGCTGGACATTATTTTCAAACATGTCCTATTCTAGTCTGCAAATTGCGGACAAGAATAGGCATTTCGATCATAGGGCTGGCCGTGTGCGGTCTGCAAAATGTGCAACACACACAGCCGGTATCAGTGTTTTGCAGGATTATTTCCAGGATTACTACTGTACTTTACAGATATGCTCATGTAGTTGATCAGTGATGGCCAGTTTTCATTGTTCGCCCTCGAACATATGCGGGCTGCCATCTTTTTTCAGAAGTCCGGCGAGGCACAGGTAAGCCCTTACCTGTGCCTGTGCGCGAGCCAGGCTGAAAACAAGTGCGGTCAGCGGGAGCAGGCAGTTCCGAGAAAAGCCACCGGGGGCCTTCATCGGGCTGTTCTCGGAACTGCCTGCTCCCGGTGACCGCATTTGTTTTCAGACCGGCTCGCGGCACAGGCACAGGTAAAGGCTTACCTGGGCCTCGCCGGACTTGTGAAAAAAGATGGCAGCCCGCATATGTTCGCAGGCGAACAATGCGAACTGGCCATCACTGTAGTTGATTACCTCATCTTCCCCAAATGATTATTTTAAAGGATCTTGATGCAAACTGCAAAACCACTTTAACCCCTTAGTGATCAGCCTGTTTTAGGCCTTACTGACCAAGCGTTTTTCTTTCTTTTTTCATCATCACCTTCCAAGAGCTATAACTTTTTTTATTTTTCCATCTATATAGCTGTATGAGGACAAGTTGTAGCTTTTAATGGTGCGATTTTGGGGTATACATAACTTTCTGATTAACTTTATTAAGTCTTTCTGGAAGGGAGATGGGAAAAAACAGCAATACTGCCACTGACTTTTTACATTATAAATTTTACAGCGTTAATTTTGTCGGTATAAATAACATAATATCTTTATTCTCTGGGTCAGTATGATTACAGTGATACCAAATACATATAGTTTTTTGCAATAAAATCCCTAGAAAATCTTTTTGCATCGTCGCTTACCAAGACCCATAACTTTTTTCTTTTTATGGAGTTGTGTGAGGGCTTGATTTTTACTGGACGACTTGTAGCTTTCATTGGTATCATTTTAGGGTAAATTACACTTTTTGATCTCTTGTTGTAAATTTTTTTCTAAATTAGCAATTCTGCCTTTTTTTTATTTTTATTTTTTTACAGCATTCACCGTAGAGGATAATTTACATGACATTTGTGTAGTATGTTTTTTTTTTGCTATTTTTTTCATTGAAAATCATATTTTCAATGGAAAAAAAGCTTATTTTTTATTGGAATTTTTTATTTAATAAGTGTTTTTTCTTTTACTTTTTTACCACTTAATAGTCCCACAAGGGGACTATAACAGACAATATTTGGATTGCTTTTAAAATATAATGCACTATCCCTATAGTACATTGCATTTTAACGTCAGTGCTATACTGACATTGACCAGCAGGCTGCACCAGAAAGGAGCAGCATGCTGGAAAACACTCAAGGCAGGCTTGGGGCCTATACCAAGCCCCAGCCAACCTTTACACACCTTGGCACCCCGCGATCACATTTGCAGGGTGCCGATGGGAGACAGAGTGAGTCCGCTCCCATTGTCACCGCTTACATGTGTTGGGCTCCATTGCCCACGGCATGTAAGGGGTTAAACAGCCCAGATGGGCACTCCTGCCGGTCCGGGCTGTTAGAGCAGGAGCACAGCTCTCATGCGGTCCGTGCAGCACTTAGACTAAGTTGCTGCGGAAAGGCAGCAGCCCAGGCTAAAGCCCCTTAGTGACCGCCGTAAAAAGGCGTATTGGTGGTCACTTAATTTATATAGCCCAAACTGCACTAGCCCCTAGAAGCTTGAGAAAGAGTTCTGTCTCGTATGTCTTTCTGTAAAGCCTGCCATACAATTGATGTAGTTTGTACGAATAATCCTACCAGCAACAAGCCAGAAGAAAAAAGATAACTCCCTGGTCCTTCAGCACAATGGAAAATGATAGGCCAAATTCAGCCAAACACACTATACACAAGTAATTTCATCTGACAATGGCCAACATATTACAACCTGGCTGATTAGATTTTTGACAGACAGAAGTCTGCTGTTGGCCATCGCACACAATTGTTCACACAATTTTTTTTACAACCTCCATTCCCAAAAAGTTGGATCACAGCTTGTTATCAGCTCATTCTTCAAAAACCTGCTTTTCTAATGGTATTGGGTTGAATTAGTGCCTATGGAGTGGAAAGTCACTTTCTGCACAGTATATTAGGGTTTTAGGACAACATATGCTCCAGTCCAGATGTCTCTTTCAGTGAAGTTCTTGCTTATTTCAGCAAGCCAACGCTAACCATATACTGCTTCCATCACACCAGCATGGCTTCACAGAAGAAACGTCTGATCTGGTGCTCTACCGGCCTGCCTGCAGTCCAGACCTTCCACCAACAGAAAACATTTGGCAGAACATGAAACAAAAAATCCAGAAAAGAGCAGCAAGAATCCTACATCAGACAATAATGGGACAACATTCCTGTCACAAATCTCCAGCAATTGGTCTCCACACCTTCCAGACGTCTACAGACCCTTGTTAAAATAGGAGGGGGTAATGTTAGACATAGTCCTGTCCCAACTTTTATGAGATATGCTGTTGCCATAAAGTTCTAAATGAGCTAATCTTTTTTTCATAGGATAGTAAACTGTCTCTCTTTCAACACTTGATATGTGGCCTATGATCTATTGTTAACAAATTATGGTTCTGTGAGATTTTCAAATCAATGCATTCTCTTTATTTACATTTTACACAACTACCCAACTTTTTTGCAATTGAAGTTACAAATTGACAAATAAAATTGCCCATTTCAGCTGATTTTAATTTCATACGTACGACCAGCTTAAATCAGTTTTCCCTACAAATGACATTTAACTCATTAAGGACCATGGGAGAGATTTCTCATGAGGGGAACTTTTAAAGTCATTTTTGCAGTAGTCTGCATTGCCATAATTTGCACCTAATTTATTTAATGTTCCACCAAGTTTGATACATTTGGTGCCTCTTTATGTCTAACACTTGTGGCTTTGGCTGTTACTCCACTTTCTACGCCACCCCTTTGCTGGAGTAAGATTGTGACAATTTCTGCATCAGATCCTCAAGGGGAAGCCAACCTTCTGGAGGAGAACAAACTATACGAATGTGGGGGTGTGGGAGATCAGCACCCAGCGATATCTCAAAACCTCTTGGAGCAAAACACGACAACACCTGGATATAGCAATTCCTCTTTGAGATGACGCGTTTCGGAGTGTAAAACTCCATCGAGTATTTAGAAGTTCATCGTATAAAACTTCTGTCTTTTCCCCTCTGTAGAGTTTCGCTTTTCCTGACTGGGCGCCGGTCCTAGCTCCGGCAAAGCGATGCAGGCGCTGAGACGTTTGCGGCACCTGCATCGCTCTGTCTGAGCTAGAAGTGGCTCCCAGTCAGGGAAAGCAAAATTCTACAGATGGGAAAGAATGATTTTTTAAGCTATGAACTTCTAATGACGAAGGAGTTTTACATTCTGAAACGTCTTGTCATAGAGGTCACAAATAAAGAGAAATTGCTACATCCAATTGTGGTTGTGTTTTGCGCCAAGAGGTTTCAGGATATCCCTGGGTGTCGATTTCACGCACTCCTACATTCGTACACCTGATGATTGGCAGTTTTTCTCCTAGGGAGAAAACTAAGAAGAAGCCAATAATCGGCACGTGGACAGCCATATCTCATGAATAACCATGACTCTTCTCAAGCAGTCCTGACTCTTTTCCAGGCAACATGTCACAAACGGTAGGGATAAGTGCAGCCCTGAGCTCCACCCACACCACTATCCCTACCTACTTGCACGGTCCGTCCTAACCAACGGTGCACAACTGGACGGCAGTCTCAGTCAAATAGAAGCCGAGGTCGAGTTCACAAAATCACACATGCAGGAAAACGCTAGTGAGTAGTAAGACCAATCACAGGCAACTTGTGGCCAGAAAGTTGCCTGTTAAATAGGCCAGACTGAATGGTCACGTGACATGGCCAGCGTCACGCGACCCTGCGTCAGCCCCAGCCAAAACCCTGAGCGCCGACTCATATCCGTCGGCGCTAGTCCCTTCCCCTGCTCGTTGCCTAAGGGATGGAGGACGCCGGCTGCGCTGAGGAAGCTTCCGCCGCCGGGTCCTCCCCACCCCCTTGTTACCAGGGAGATGAGGACGCCGGCAGCATCCGACGCTGGCTCCTCCTCCCTCTCTATCAGCTGGACGCCGGCGGTGCTGCAAGGAGGGAGTGCTCATGATTGACACACTGCTGAAATCCGCATACCTGTCATTACGTTTTGATGCTCTCAGTGAGGAAAGAATAAAGTTGCTTCGCTTTAAATCAGCTTGACAGGCTATCCATGCCCACTTTCCCACAACTTTTCAAAATTGGACAGAGTGGTGTAAAAATGGAAAAGAGCACAATTTTTGCAAAAGTACGCCCAAAAAGTTACAAAGCCTTAATTTGCAACTTTTGGAGGTCATAATTATGGAGTGCAGGGCTTGATAAACCACCCTCCACCTTGTCTCTGAAGCTTGTGTCGAAATATATTTACGGGACAGGCTTTAGCTGGCTGCCCAAGCAATCATACTGTTGGCCAAGACCTTTTTACTTGGACATACCGTATACTAAATAAAAATGTATGGTAGACAATAGAAAAAAAAGGTATATTTCGGGCTAGTATTATATTATTACCAGAATGAATATAGCTAAAATATTTAAAAGGAATTTTAGATAAGCTTAAAGGGAACCTGTCACCGGTATTTTGTGTATAGAGCTGAGGACATGGGTTGTTAGATGGCCGCTAGCACGTCCGCAATACCCAGTCCCCATAGCTCTGTGTGCTTTTATTGCGCCAAAAACCCAATTTGATACATATGCAAATTAACCCAAGATGAGTCCTGTCCCTGACTCATCTCACATACAGGACTCATCTCGGGTTAATTTGCATATGTATCAAATAGGTTTTTTTACACAATAAAAGCACACAGAGCTATGGGGACTGGGTATTGCGGATGTGCTAGGGGCCATCTAGCAGCCCATGTCCTCAGCTCTATACACAAAATCCAGGTGACAGGTTCCCTTTAAAGGCTTTTTCTGGGAGGAAAATATTGATGACCTATCCTCAGGATAGGTCATCCGTATGATTGGTGGTGGTCCAACACTGCCAAGGATCAGCTCCGTGCCTCTTCACAGCATACCAAGCAAAGCGCTGTTCATTGTTGCAGTGGCTGTGCTTGGTATTGCAGCCCAGGTCCATTCATTTGAACAAGGTTGAACTACACCTAGGCAATGTGACCAATGAATATGACATCATCGGCCTATGAAGCTGATTGGTGGTGGTGTCAGGAATCAGACCCACACCGATCAGATATTGATGACCTATGATGAGGATAGCCCATCAGTATTAAACCCCTAGTAAACTCCTTTAAAGATCCTAAAAAACTCATAAAATATGTATGACTATGCATTGAAAGAAACCTGAACTATTCTTGAAAAAATGCTGAAAAATCACATTGCTAGTAATGTATAGTAAAAATGGTTTATACCAGGGATGCTTTTGGAACCTTCAGCTGTGAATTGCTTATAGAGGTAATACCATTGCACTACCATTCACATTATTATCTATAGTTCCAGAAAATTGTAATATGCATTTGTTTCATTTATCGTAGGGCATTAAAAATCTAAGCCAATATACTGTACCTAACTCTGCAGTCAATCTTTGTTCATTTGTCTCTTGACTAATTCTGCCGATGTCCACTTCATCTTGGGAGGTGATATGAGGATTATTTTCTTCTTCCTTGCCACTAGACTTGGTCTGCTCAACATTAGGAGCTCCTTTTCTTGCCTCTGTCCTCATAGGTCCCCTACCCCTCTTGTTCCTCTTTTTTCTTCGCCCTTTTCCTGTCTTCTGAGACAATTCGCTAATCTGCTGCCAAGCAGGATGCTTTACTTTTTCATGGTGTTCTTTTGCCTCAACAGATAGCACTTGCATGTCCTCAACAGCATCACCTTCAAATGCTGACACTTCTTGACCATCTGCCCAGGTTCTGCCTGTTCTAGTCACTGAAGATCCTCTTAAAGGACAAATTTCATTTTTGCCATCCATTGGTTGTTGACTTTCTTTAAGTGCTTGTTTTAAATTGTCCAGTTGACAGTCATTTTGACATTCATCTATATGGTCATTACATTTTTCTTCTTTAGATGGCTCTATGCTGGCTTCTGAGAAAATGTTCTGGCAGTCTGTAGTAATGTCACAAGTGGAAAGCACGTTCTCTGTTTCTTTATTCATATCCACATTTAAAGAGAAACCTTTTAGTGAATTTGATAAATTGTCAAATTCATGAGAACTACTTTTCTTTGCAGTTCCCTTGGCTTGCCAAGATATTTCCCTTTGTTCCACATTACAGTCCTTGGCATTTCTTACCTGAATTTCAGGTGATTCCCATAATTGTCTCCCTGAAAATAAATCTCTCTCATGTCTCTGAAGAAGATCCAAACCTTTTCTCCATTGAGCTAACACATCACTTTCAGCAGAATAGTTTGATGTATCGACATCCCAGTAACTTTTAACCTCAGTTGAAGATTTTGTTTGCTCTCCAGAATCTTCTGTGCGGGATCTACTTTCCCATACCTCTTCAGACCTCCCTTTTAAAGTGCTCAATGAACCTACCTTTCCAGGCTTCCTTTGGTGAAGCCATGCTTCTGGAGCTTTCTTTTTACCTTTCCTACTTGGAGCAGTCTTTGCTCTTGATAGCCATGTATCCCTGGGACTGTCATCTTTGCTAACTATCCCAGTATTGGGGGGACTTAATTCTACATATTCTCCTTCTACACAGTCTGCAGCAGAGCCAGAGAGAGAATCCAACATGGGCGGTGAAGCAGCACCAACTCTCCAGCTATGAATATCTTCTTGAATATCTAACAGTGGCAAATGGGAATTAACTTTGGGATCAAGCACTTCTCCAATAGTAATGCCTCCATCACCAGGACTTCGAAACTCCAGAGGTGGCATTAGAGGACCTGGGGGACATTTCCTCCCAACAATAAATCCATCCTTATGGATGAAACGAGGATAGATTACTTCTGACCATGGTAGTCGAAGGACTTTTTCCTCTACAGCAGCTAAACAGTTCTCAAGGCGGACTGAGCTACGGTCTTTATTAATGCTGTTAAGCCATTCAGCAGAAAATAGAAATGAGTGGGAGGACTCAGGTACCACAATCTCTTGTACACCACTGCCATCCTGAGAAAGGCACTTTAGCACAAGTCTGGGAGAACATTCCAAATATGGCACCACTTGCAAGTAAAAATCTCCAGGCTTTAAAAAGTGCCATGGAAGAGATGACAGCTGAATGAGGATCTTCTCACCAAGACAGAGTGGCCAGCCTTCATGAAAAAAGAGAAATCCACTGTATTGCGACTAGAAAACAAAGGACAACACATAATTGTAATTACACATCGTTTGCTAGAAAGTAAGAAAGATAAAATATAAACATAACATGGTCGTTCACAATAGGGGTCAAAAACACACACTTACACATGCCTGATGCTGCACAGTCTGCAGGATTCTCTTGGCTGGTATGAGAAATTCCAAAGTATATCTCAGGGAGTCCTCACGATAGGTCTTCTCTAGCACAGAAAACACTTGGGTCAGGAGGGTGGGTGCTGTCACCTCAAATGGAGGGTAAAGGGATGACAGTGTACTCTGTAGGCAATCCTCCACAGACTGAGGGGTCTGAAAAACATACATTTGGTTCTTCATATCATCCTGCATACACGTCTAAAATGCTAAACAATAAAAAAAATCGAACCATCACATGTGTTAGTTTTCACTACATTCGTGGAATATATCCTGCTTTGATATTAAGACAAATAGCAAAGTAATAAACATTCAGGTAAATAAAGTGTAACTGTCATATTTTTATTTTTATTTGCTAGTTTATTAGAGCTAGGCATGTATACCTGAGTTAGTCTGTCAATGACTGTTAAAATATCTGTAACTACCTTATAATAACAGCTTTCATTAATGTCCCCTGTCCCTTTCCACTAGTCCCTTGAAAGATTGTTGCTAGGGCTTGTCTGTCTTCCCTTTAGTGTAAACAGAAGACAGAGGGGCGGTCCTCCACACTGTATGCCTGTATTAGGCTTCAGAGTGAGGAGGCGTGTCTCTCAGTAATCCAATCTGATTGGCTGGCAGTAAGCTACTGGCTACAGCAAGTGTGTATGGGAAGTGTGGGAAAGCCGTTTTGGCCTCAGAGAACTGGTAGAGGAGCCATCTTGAGAAGATCCTCATATTGTAGAGGTTAAAACAGCTAAGGGGAAAAACTCAAGGAAAATAGTGGTATGTGAAGAAACTAAAGATTGCTTTATGCATAAGATTTTTTATGAAAACATGACAGTTAAACATTCTGTGTAGGACACTAGATGCTGGAGGTTTATTCTGTAGAAGAAAAAGAGGTGAGAGGAGCAGGGACATCTCTTTTTTAATTTGTACCTGTAAAGAAGACAACTATGGGGAAAAAGTGGAGTTTGGATTGTGTGAACTGTGATTGGTTGATTTTTTGAACAAGAGATGTATGAGTGGGAGGCATTGTTTTTACCAAATGGAAAAAAATCGGAAACTATTGTATACAAATTTTCATGGATCCTCCTAAAGGTTTTAAACTATTTTTATGCCAAACCAAAGAAAGAGCAGCATCCATTTTTTTTGCTGGATGGAATACTGCAGATATCTGCACTTTTCCAACCAGTTAAAAAAAAAATTACTAAACAGGAATGCAGACTAGACAGAAAATATGCACTTTTGGCATATTTTTTTTCTTAGAAACCTATGTATCTTTTTTAATAAGGTTTCCGAGTTAAAATTGTTGATACATGTAACAGAAAATAAAAAGAAAATGTGGTGTGAAAGAGGCATAAGACAAGTCTACACAAAACAATTATTTCGGTACGATACATACAGCCATGAGTGATCATACAGATAAAACTAAAACAACCAAACAAAAAATACTGTTTATCGATGATGTAAACTGACCATTAACGCATAAAAGCCATCAGTCAACTTTTCCTACAGAATTAGTATGTCGTGGCCATCTGTGGTAGTGTTTATTGACTGGCGTATCAGTCCCAAGGACTTCGGTCAAGATACGTTGGAAACTTTTTTCTCTACAGCTGACCACTGTACACAATCTAAATGACATTTTGCCAATAATTTGATGGCTTCCCATCTTGCTTATCTAAGAGTGGGCGACACAGCTCTGTTCTTGCTGGAAAATGTCTGAACGTACGTGAAATACCAGGGATATGTAAATGTGTTATAACAATGCCACTGCTGTTTCTGAACAAAGCCTTTCTTTACCAAAAGCTCAGAATTATTAAACCATACGTCAACTGTGACCGTTCAAGATTTTACACTGTTTTCATGGTTCTTAATGGTTTAATGTATTTCAGTGGGTATTTTCACACATTAACATAGTACATAAGGCCAAAAAAAATACATTTGTCCATCCAGTTCGGCCTGTTATCCTGCAAATTGATCTAGAGGAAGGCAAAAAAAAAAAAACTGTGAGGTAGAAGCCAATTTTCCCCATTTTAGGGGAATAAAAAATTCCTTCCCGACTCCAATCAGGCAATCAGAATAACTCCCTGGATCAACAACCCCTCTCTAGTAGCTATATTAAAGCATATTATTTGCCAATCTAGTATTTCATACTTCCCTTGCTATACATTGCTGGAGAAAAAAAAAAAACATATGAACGGTAAGTTTGAATATTCTTTTACAATTTCCTAATGCACAGATACTGTATACACTATATAGACATAAGTACACATTACAACTACACAAGCTTTTATGGCTCCCCATTCTAAAGCCATAGGCATAATATGGAGTTGGTATCCCCTTTTGCAGCTAAAAAAACTTCCACTCTTCTGGAAGGACTTCCTAAAAGATTTTGGTGTGTGTCTGTGGGAATTTTTGTCCATTCAGCCAGAAGAACATTTGTAAGGTCAGACACTGATGTTATAAAGGGTCTGGCTCACAATCTCTGTTCTGGGTTATCCCAAAGGTGTTTGATGGGACTGAAGTCAAGGCTCTGTGCGGCCAGTCAAGTTCTTCCACACCAAACTCATCTGACCATTCCTTTATGGATCAAGCTTTGTGCACTGGGGCACAGTCCTCCTGGAACAGACAAGCGTCTACCCAAAACTGTTTCCACAAAGCTGGAGGCTTAAAACCGTCCAAAATGTCTTGGTATCCTGAAGCATTATGATTTCCCTTCACTACAACTAAGGGATCTAGGGCAACCCGACAAAACAACCCCATAGCATTATCTCTCCTCTCCCAAACTTTACAGTTGGCACAATGCAGTCAGGCAGGTAACGTTCTCCTGACATTCAAGAGGCATGATACATCACTCCACAGGACACATTTCTACTATCCCAGACTCCAGTGGAGGTAGACTTTACATCACTCCATCCAATGCTTGCCATTGCGTTTGGTGATGTAAGGCTTCTTCAGCCAAAGAAAAACTCATTCCACAAAGCTCCTGGAGCACAGTTTTTATTAATGCCAGAGGAGTGGTGTTGAGCAAACTTGTTTTTTTAGTTCGGTGTACAAGGTTCAGGTTATTGAAGAATTCCGTTATGGATTCCGTTTCCATGGACCATAACGGAATTCTATGACGGCATGCACCATGGAAGCCTATAAGAGGCATTCCGTATTGCATTCCATTATATGCTGGCCATAGACTTCTATTATGACAGAATACAATACGGAATGCCTCTTATAGCTTTCCGTGGTACATACCGACATAGAATTCCGTTATGGTCCGTGTTAGCGGAATCCATAACTGGATTCTTCGATAACCCGAAACTTGGACGCCAAACTAAAAACACAAGTTCGCTCAACACTACAGAGGAGGTTTGTACTGTGTAGTTATTGAGTCAGCAGAGGGTTGCCGACTTTTATTCATTATGCCCCTTAGCACTTGGCTTTACGTGGTCTGACACTTTGTTGCTTATGTTTAAGGGCTCCTAAATGCTTCCACTTTGCAATAATACCACTCAGAGTTGACTGTGGAATATCTAGGAGGGAAGAAATTTCATGAACTGATTTGTTATAATGGTGGCATCCTATTACAGTACCATTCTTTCACTAATATTTGTAAAGGCAGACTGCATGGTTAGGGGCTGGATTTTATACAACTGTGGTAATGGGACTGAATGAAATACTTGAATTCATTGATTAACATGTATGTCCCAATACTTTTCTCCATATAGTGTATGTTTTCATAGAAAGGTCACCATATGTAGACATTATACATACTGTACAAACTAAAACTCATCATAGCATTATGCCGCTTTTTTTTTTGCTGGCATGAAACACTATGGTGCACATTGGCGTTTTAGATACCGGTCTTAATGACCCCTATACCTGGTGTTGGATCCGACTGAGTTATGATGAGGTGCAGGCCTCTCCATAACCACTCCACCACTTATAAATGTAAGACAGCCCCCTAGCTGCCTTACATTTAGACAATTT